>NC_134355.1:687938857-688021357 GCF_048569485.1 Anomaloglossus baeobatrachus | reverse complement strand
ATTAAAGTAATCAAAATTAAAATAGTTTAAATAATGAAAAAAAAAATTACCATTGAGAATAAATTAGGATGTGAACGAGTTCAATAATAAGAGTAAAACTGTTGACATTTTGTGCAGCCGCATATTCTATAATAGATCATCATTAAATATCATTTTCTAGCAGATGTAGAACGTTACAATCAGAGTCTCTGCTTCTAAACCTCCTCATCTTCCTCTGCTAACGGTATTTTTTGGGATAATTTATAGATATATGTCCTCATTTATCAGATCCGGAGAACAATTGCTTTTTTTTCATAGAAGCCTAATAATTATCATCATGGGAGTGTAAATTATTGAGAACAGTTTCATCTGTGTTTTGGGAAATGTTTGTACAAGGGATGTAGATCGCCTCGGTGAAACTGTGGCGCCCTGTGCCCTAGTCACCAAAAATAATAGCTACATGTGTATTTAAATCTGCATAACATGTATTGTCAGCTTTGACGAAATTTGGTTTTCTTTGCTATTCACCACATACACATGTTTGCCTACACTCCCTTTCTGGGGCCGGTCACCACATACACACATTTGCCTACACTCCCTTTCTGGGGCCGGTCACCACATACACACATTTGCCTACACTCCCTTTCTGGGGCCGGTCACCACATACACACATTTGCCTACACTCCCTTTCTGGGGCCGGTCACCAAATACACACATTTGCCTACACTCCCTTTCTGGGGCTATTCACCACATACACACATTTGCCTACACTCCCTTTCTGGGGCCGGTCACCACATACACACATTTGCCTACACTCCCTTTCTGGGGCCGGTCACCACATACACACATTTGCCTACACTCCCTTTCTGGGGCCGGTCACCACATACACACATTTGCCTACACTCCCTTACTGGGGCTATTCACATACAAACATTTGCACCAGAATTGAGGTCCAGCACAGTCGCACTTTGATCTGTCCAGCAGATCAAAGTATTGTAGTTGTTACGTCACCACCGGAGTCCACTCCAGCGACTTCTACTCCAATCACCAGGCGACGCCGTTTTCCTGCCATGGATGGTGCTGGTGACGGGAGAGGAGTCGATGCCAGCGGCACCGGTGGGCGCAGGCTCCGATCATCCACTGGGCTGGGTTATCTTGGGATCTGCAGTACCACTGGCTGACTGTGGGTGGCGTGTGTCTTCCAGCTGAAGATGCCAGCGTTCAGCTACAGCCAATGGGAAGACACCACACCCTTCTTAGATCCCCTCCTGTCTGCTCACCTCTGCCAGAGATAGTTCTGATTTCCTGGCTCCTGATCCGCCCTATTCTGTTTAGTGATTCCTGTGTGCTGACTTCTGCGTGTTTTCTGACTACCCTTATATGCCTGCTGTTTTTGTACCTCGCTGCCCGATCCGGATTTGACCTCTGCTACGTTTTCTGATTACGTCCTTGCCTGCCGATTTTGTCCCTGTTCTGCTATTCCTGGTTTGACCCTGCCTGACGACAACTCTCATCGGACTGCAGCCTTCCACAGGTAGTGATCTCCAGGGCCCTGTGTAATTCCAAATCCCTGTATAGGGGTTAAAGGGTTCCAGGGTTCTGAGGGTCCTGCTTGGTGAGTGGCTTCCCTCTAGTCTGTTCATTAGATCCCACCTGAGTCTGTTGATCCAGGCAGGCATTACAGTAGTGCACCTGCACAAGACCTCAATGCTGGCTAATGTGGATGACGTAGGATGCGTCATGCACCCCGGCTACAGAAGGAGGACAAAGATGGCCGAAGAATAGATGCAAGACTCGGAGAACGGAGACACCCATCCGACCAGTCTGCGCCGCACCGACCCCTTAGGTGAGTATTATAAAGCCATTTTTATGTTCTACACAGCGGCCTGGGCTCTTATATACAGCATGTTAGACTGCTGTATATTGGAGCCTACTGGTGGTGGCCGGAGCTTATAGGCCCCAAATCTGGTGACAGGTTCCCTTTAAAAGCATGAACAAATCCCAAATGACAACCTCCGCAAAACTGTGATAACCTACTGTAATACAATACCCATATACAGTTAATGCACATAACAATTCAATACATGGAATAAGTATGTGCAGTGCCACACAGCGAGCATAGAGACATACATACAGCTAAATTCAGATTATTCTCTAATAAACCTGGTATGGGCACTGCAGAAGGATTAGTATAGAAGAGAAGACCGTCAGATAGCCCTGAATAATGCTCTGTGCATTAACAGCGCATCTAACAGCGCACCTAACAGCGCATCTAACAGCGCATCTAACAGCGCATGGAGCAGACCCACTTAAGAGGCACTTATAATAACCCACTCTTATAATAGGCCCATAAACAATAATCCACAATAACAATACATAGATTAAATACGCGTTGTGCTACACAGCCAGCACAGTCATACGTATAGCTTCATTACAGGCTATTATAGCTAACATGTCAGGGCATCCATGTGATCCAAATAACGAAAAAGTAATACATAGCATCCTCCTATACCCAGTATGATGATCCACAGAGCCAGGGACTATCAATCCCTATGCAGATATAGATATGGGGCAACGAGTGCAAAAATATGCCAAGAAGAACAGAAATATACATGTGCCGGGCTAAGAGAAGGGGGTGGAGGACTGGGATAAATGCTCTGTGCGGCAAAGCATAAAGCAGGCCTGATGAGCCTGATATAGGTGCTGCAAAAGAGTATTGCAATAAAAGGGAAACCGTCAGCAAGCCGTAAGTAAATGCTCTGTGCAGCGCTCCACGGCGGCTCTCCCTCCAATTATCGCCCTACATTTAAGCAGTAACCAAGAAAGGTGCAAAGGAGAGCTGCTCATTCAGTCCTCTCGGTGCTATAGTGTCCAACCTATAGATCCAAAAACATTCTTTTTTCAAAATCAAATTGTCCCAATTCCCACCCCTTATTGGTGGCTTGATCTGGTCAATCCCCATTCATTTTATCCCCATTTAGCCTTTTTTTGGCTACTGCTTAAACGTAGGGCGATAACAGGCGGGAGAGCCGCCGTGGAGCGGGGCACCATGGGCAGGGTTTGCTTTCAGGGTGCCGACCTCCGTTTGTCAGGTAGGGTCAGTACACTATATATAGAGCTAGAGTGTTATTTGGGATTCCATGGAAAGTTGCTTTACTATGGTCCTATTTTTGACTCTGATTTTTGCTCCATCAGATAATGCCCAATTTGGTCTTACTATGGAGGTCTATAGGCCATGTATGTTGTTGGGTAAAAATTTGGTCTTACTATGGAGGTCTATGGGCCATGTATGTTGTTGGGTGAAAATTTTGTCTTACTATGGAGGTCTATGGGCCATGTATGTTGTTGGGTGAAAATTTGGTCTTACTATGGAGGTCTATGGGCCATGTATGTTGTTGGGTGAAAATTTGGTCTTACTATGGAGGTCTATGTGCCATGTGTGTTGTTGGGTGAAAAACCACCTCTATAAGAATTGTCGCTTTGTCCGTCCTGTCCTGTTTCTTATTTTTTTTTTTTTATGTGGGGGTTGGCATCTCATCTGTGGGTGGGGCTAAATTGATATTGTAAGTTGACATCTATATGTGATATGAATATTCAATTTTGTTCCCGCCGCTTATTGTAACCATTCTGCATCAAGAGTTTTCTATTGTGTATGATATCCTGGATGATGTAAATTTTTGATGAAGGGCGGGGCTTAGTAAATCCCATTTATATGATCAATAGGGGATCGTACGATATTCATACTAAACTCCTGCTTATGTTGCAGTTTGTTCAACACTATCAGCGTTTTTATGATTTTTGATTTTGGCGGTGCCTGTTTTTTGTCATTGGTTTGAGTTGATACTTTCCCTTACACTGCTTAGCATGGTGAATGAGACAATGGCTTAAGGTTACTATTTTGCTGTCTATTGATACCATGGGGGAGTGAGCGTTTTCTTTACTTTCTCTCCCATCATGATTTTGTTTATAGAAAACTGGTGTATTCCAGTATGGCTAGCGATTATGCTAAAAATCAACGCAGTGGAACGCGTATTTGTGTTCCATTTAGCAGTTTGGATAGTGAGAGGCGGTTCTATGGGCGTGATAGGTCTGACGTCATGCTTTCAGGAAGTGTTCTGTGTGTGGAGCGCGTGCGCGTGGGGATGTAGTGATGGATGACGCTGTAAAAGTAGGCGGATCCGGAAGTAACCCAGCGTCCCCAGCCAGCACACTGCTCTGGCTGTCTATTTATGGGGCGGTTTTGGGCCGGTGAGCAGGTATGGCACACCACAGATGACCTGAGGACTGTTGGAAGTGATAAGTGATCATTTGATCGCTGGAGCATGTTAATATGTGCAGTAGTTTGTTCAGTGGCTATAATTAGCCTTGTTCTTGGTACATATCTTGCACAGCCCAGCAAGCGGTGACCATGTTATATGGCTGATTTTGGCCCAATTCAAGCGCACAAGGGTCTTTTGCTCCCCTGATGAATCTGCCCAGAAGAAACACGTCGGGAGTATTTACACCATCCTTTATCTTGTCCCTAAGCGAGTGTGACACCCTGGCCTATCAGGACGTCAGAGGGTATTGTGCAATCTGCCCTTCTGTACAGTACCCATCTCCTCCTTGGTTACGGGTGCCTAACAATCGGTGTTGCCAAGAACTGCTAAGTAAAATCCTAGGAATACTCTGCACCACACCCACCAGACACACTAGTGGTTGGCCTGAGTGGAATAGGGCCGCCCAGTTAGAGGGTTGGTTAAGGGGGGGGTCAGGAGTGTCGGGAGCAGTCAGTTGAGGTGTAGCGTTGGAGGTGAAAGTGTGAGGAGGTTAGGAGCAGGGCTCCTTGAGACTACTAGGTGGCAGACGTTGGTCTGGGCCTGGTAGGAGCTGGAACCCCGGTCACAGGGGATCGTGACAAGGGGCACGGAACTGCCGAGGAGGGCAGCCGGCGGCCTTGTGCCATCTCTGGGCAGAAGCCAGGGCACGGCGGGTTACGAGGACCCTAGGAGAAATGGATGCTGTGTCGCGGGCGGAGGGGTGGGAACGCCGCTCGTCTGGAATCGCTGGCGCTCGAGTCCGGTGCTTCTTCTCCTTGGTGGCTCGAGCATGGGGTCGGACCCGGGGCTCGAGCAGTGCTCCTTGCCCATGAGTGAAAAGGGGAGGTTTTTGGTGGGTATTTGGGATGTCGGTCGTGACGCCACCCACGGGTTGTGGTGATGGTGGGCACCACCGCTGCTGGTGACGGGGGATCCTGGGAGCGATGGTGGAGAGCAGCTGAGGTATTGACCCCTCTGTGTAGGGGCTGTTGGTCCCGGGGCCCCGGTTGGAGAGTAGGGAAGAGGTATAGGTGCAGGCGGGGAGGCAGCATGGGCGTGGGTGCAACGTTGCGGTGCAACGCGGTGCGGTGCTGGATGGCACTGTTGTACTCACTCAGACACAAGGATAGAGTCTCTGGTAAACCAAATGGCTGGATGGATGGTGCCCACAGCCGGCTGCGCTGTTCTCACTCTCCCCGGACGGGTTGATGGTGGCTGTCGTTTTCCTGCACCTGTGTAAGTGTATTTGACTCCTATGGCTTCCCACGGGTAGTCCGCTCCCAGGCGTGTACGTGTCGGGAGAGCCTGTTTGCCCGCAGGCGCTGGCCCTTGGATCTCTGGCCCTTGGCGGTGGCACTTATCTGGATGTGTTGAGCTGTTGCCTTCTGACGGGACTTAGGTGGGAATGAACCCCTGAGGTCCAGACTGCAATCAGATAATTTGACCTTTTCGGCGGCTCCTAGCCTGGTCGGGGTCTGAGTACCCTGCCTTGGTGCTTGACTTCAATCTGCTCCCCGGTTCGGTACTGGCGGGCCACCGCCCGACCCCGGTCCTACGGTTCTGCTGACCTACACCAACTCCTGCAGACGGCCACCACCGTCTGCCGACCTTGCTGAACGTGCCTGGGCTCGAACCCAGACACCAACAGTCTTTTACTCCTCTCACTTTCACTGCCTAACACAATCCACTGTCTTTTCCCGCCTCCAGGCCTGTGAACTCCCCGGTGGGTGGGGTCAACCACCTGGCTGCACCCCACCTGGTGTGGACATCAAGCCTGGAGGGGGGCAACAAGGATTTGATTGACCCAGGGGAGGGGGTGTGTGTGTGATGTTAGTGTACTGTGACCCCTGGGGGTCCAGGGCGTCACAGCTGCACGGAAAGGAAATTGTGCAACACCCTGTGACGACCTGATAGGCCAGGCTGTCACATCTACACTACAGGGATCCAAAAAGAGTAAAGACACAGTGCTAGGGAAAGGTCACAGATCAACAGGCAACACCAGCAAAGCGGGACCCAAAACGTGCTTCCCTCAGCGGCAGCGGTACTCAGAACTTTGGTTTACTAAGTTGTAAGTGTCAACGTTATTAGGAAAAAACTGTGGAGGAAGAAAGCGCAAAATAGGGTCTTATCTGGTGGACAAGAGATTAAAATGTAAAGAGACAGGTACTCACCTGTTTCAGTTGTGACAGGCACAACTCCTCTGCGAGCATTTAGGCAGAAAGTGCATATGGTGGTCAGCTGCAGCCCCGATGGGAAGGTAGATCACAAGATGTATGAGAAAAACGGGTTTGATGCTGCGCTAAAAACCACAACTCCAGGGGATTTGATGAAATCCTTTTCTTTATTTGCACGGGTCAACGCGTTTCGAAGGCACAGCCGCCTTCTTCATCAGGACAATACAAAGCAAAAAAGAACAGCATAACACATGTTGCTGCACACAGTGAGATATATAGTAATGAACAAGCAACAGGAATGACGTCAGAAGACCAGTGACTAATCGCCACGTGGAGTTCTCAGAGTAGAGAAAAAAAAGGGCGGGTGTAACTGTGAGATGAGAAAAAGGAAAAAAAAAAAAAAAAGGGAAAAAAAAAAAAAGAGAGGGTGTAACCAGTATTGGTCTCAAAGGTGCTGGAAAAATACATTGATAACATTAAATTAATGAAAATAAATTGTGAAAAATATATATATGCACATGTATGTATATCTGCAAAAAAATACACATGCATAAAAAGCTGCAAAGATATGAATTTATATAAATAAAAATGAATTAATAAGAAATATATGAAAAGTGTACAGTGAACACATGAAGGTATCTGATATATCCATATTCTTCTTCAAAAAGAAGTGATAACTGTTAGATAAAAATATTGTTTAAGGGGTTTAATTTATTAGATTCATTAAAGCGACCGATAAGGTATATTTGGTGCAGGACTATTGTGGTTGAACAAGTGTGGAGAACCCTTATCTAGATCGAGGTGAAGAAAGTTCAAACAAGACCGTGGGAAAAAAAGATACTGAGCATGCGTGAGCTAACCCAGCTCATTATCACAGGGACCCGCTCGCAAGGGTAATGTGCGGACAGAGCGTGGGAAAAAGGAAAAAACACATGTGTAAAAGGAAAAAATAAACGCAGCAAAGGGAAGGATTAAGAAATATGCCTGCGAAGGCTAAAGATAGGGAAAAAGGGGGGGGAGGAGGAAGAGAAGGTCCTACATTGAATCAACTGTAGGAAACCAGTTGAGATGTGTTCATAAAATGGTAGGACATGTCCTGCAGAAATGTGGCCGACAATAGTAAAATGAGCACGGGGAGCTATGAAGGTGGCAATGCAAACCTCAAATTTAGAATAATGACATATATGTCTACATAAAAATATATCATATAAAAATATAAATATATATAAATATATCATATAAAATGATTTCATCCTTAAAGAAAACACACTAAAATGTGGAATAAAAGGGGGGGCAAAAATATGGAAACAACTTACATAAAAACTATATATATATCCATGTGTACATAAATATCGTGTATCCGCATGTGCTCCTATATGCTAATTTCGGCATATAGTAGTGAAAAATGATAAAAATATTATTATTATTATAAAATTCGGGCGATGAGAAATATATATATATGGATAATGAAACATGTAAAACATGAATACATATATATACATATATAAACATACAAGAACGCATAAATGTATAAAAATATAAAAATATAAAAATTGATGTTAGGTTAAATTAATAACGAAAATTAATAAAAGAGGTCCGTAAGTTCATTGAGGCCATGGGGTTTCAAAGTATCAAGTTTATGAATCCAGAATGTTTCTTTTTTACTAAGTAGTTCCATTCTGTTGGGTGTATCCGGTGGAATTTGTTCAATGGGGGTGATCTTAAAGCACATTGCTTTATTATGAAACACGGCACAATGCCTTGACAGGCCATGCAACATGAACCCTATCTTGACATTATGCCTGTGAGAATTCAACCTACAGTGTAAGGGCTGGCAAGTCCTCCCCACATATTGTTTGCCGCAAATACAATCTATCACATAGATAACATAGTTGGACTGGCAGGATAAATGGTCCTTAATGGGAAAATTCTCAGTTCCTTTAAACGAACTGAAGGATGACCTGTTGTGACAGATGCTTCTGCAGCATAGGCAGTTCTTTGTATTACATCTGAAGGATCCCGAAGGGGAAATAACAATTTCCTCATTCTGTACTTTTTTCAGTCTACTTGGAGCAATGATGTTTTTTATAGTCGGGGCTCTCCTAAAAGTAATACCAGGATGGATTGGCAGAACTTTTTTGAGGATGGGGTCATTCAGAAGTACCGCCCAGTGATTACAGAGAATCTTTTTGATATTGAGGTTGTCGCTGCTAAAGGTGGTGATAAAGTTAAAAGCGAAAAAACTCGCTGGCTGATCTCTGGAATCTGGCATTTTATCCAATTGCAGGGATTTTTTGGAAGCGAGTAGATCATTCTGTTCAAGCAATTTGGTGGTATTATAAGCTTTATTCAGTAAATAGTTGGGATATTTCTTTTCAAGAAAGCGGTTTCTCAAGATATCTACTTGGGCTTTAAACTCTAACCCAGAGGTGCAATTTCTCCTTATCCTCTTATATTGGTTTACGGGTATATTCTGCAGCCATTTATTATAATGTTCACTGCTGTAATCAATATAACTGTTGGCATCAACCTGCTTGAAAAAAGTTTTTGTACATATTTTCTTGTCCTGATGGTAGATGGTCAGATCCAAGAAATTAATCATGTTCTCATCAATAGTAGGTGCAAACTCTAAACCCCATACGTTATTTTTCAAGGAGCTCAGAAATAGGTCAATATCACCGAGCTCCTTATCCCATATAAGGAACAAGTCGTCTATAAATCTTTTATAGACGACTATGCCTATAACGAAGTCACCATCCTGTATATGTAGAATTTCAAACAGTCCCATGAAGAGGTTTGCATAAGAGCAAGCTGCTTTGGACCCCATCGCCGTACCAAGCCGCTGATGGTATAGCTGCTCAGAGAAGGTAAAATAATTATTTTTCAATATAAAATCCATAGCCTCTATAAGGAAATCTTTCTGTAAGGCAGGGAACCTATCATCATCTTTGAGAAAATATGCAAAGCTAAAAAGCCCCAAATCATGGGCTATATTAGAATATAAAGAGGCCACATCTACAGTGACAAATAAGTAAGAGCACTTCCAGGGTATGTCCCTAATGATGTCTATGAGATGTGAGGAATCCCTAAGGTGGCTACTAAGCTTCAGAACTTGCGGTTGCATTAGCTGATCGACGTATGCCGCTAAATTTGCTGTTAACGTTAACGTTATTGGACTGAATGAGTAGGCAGTGACCCTTACCCCCCCAACGGCACTCTCCCGCCATCATCACCGAGTCCCGGGGCATCCCCCCTACCCGCAGAGGGGTTAAACACCTGGCTGCCCACTCCATCGCCACTGGGTACTGCCATCGGCAGCAGTGGTAATCCACCTTACCACACATCGTGGGTGGCATCACAAACTATAGACATTTTCCCCTGTACATACCCCCTTTTCATTCGAGTGTCCATGTGCCACCCCCACGCCTGTAGCAGCGAAGCTGCTTGGATCCAGACCCGCTGTGTGGCTCGAGGGATCCTCCGGACCCGGGGGTCACGCGGACCAACCAAATGAAAAGAGGGACGTATTTGTATGGGCTTGGCCGTATTCAGTTCGTGACGCCACCCACGGTGTGTGGTGAAAGGTGGCACCACCACTGCTGTTGTGGGACACCCCGGGGGAGATGTAATGGCAGCTGGATGTTAACCCCTCCGTGGGTAGGGATGGTTGCCCAGGGGCCCAGTGGCTCTGTGCAGGGGATGGCGATGGCAGGGGCCTGCGCGCCTGGACGTATCAGGGGATGTTTGGTTACTCACAGTTGAATAAATCACACGAGTCTTTTGGTAAACCAAGGTGCTGATGGCCGGCCACCGCAGCCGGTTGTACTCTGGTCCGCCACCTGGGCTGGTGGTCGCCGTCTTTTCCCTCTGCGCTGTTTTGCTTGTGTTGGACTTCCCGGTATGGAAAACGGGAGTCCGCTCCCAGCTTGTTGTGTACCTGAGGAGCCGTGCCCGCTGACGCTGACCCGTGGGATCTATCGGGCCCTGGTGGTTGCCCTATCCCTCTCTGTGGGTGGTTGTCTGCTTTTGGGACTTTGGTTGGGACAGGACCTAAAATCTTGCCCTCAATTGGTTAATTAGCTAGGCCGCTGGTTCCGGTCCTGACTTCAGGGTCCAAGTACCTCCTCTGTGCACGGTTTTCAGGTCGGTTCTCCGGTGTCGGTACCAGCGGGCTCCAACCCTGTCCCGGTCCACATCGGATCTCCGACTGCCATCTTCCCATCGCCTGCCCACGGAGACCACCGCCTGCCACCTAGCCAAGGTACTAGGTCTCCGATCCTGGCGCCTGTCAACTTGAGCTTCAACTCCGCTGGAGTTACACCTAGCCCCGGCCTCCACTCCTCTCAACTTGAACTCTAGACTTAATCTAATCTGATCTGGTCTTATCTGCCTGTTTTCCCACCCCAGGCTGTCTAGACCCCTAGGTGGGTGTTTCCTAACCACCTGGTTCCGCCCACTGGTGTGCCTGTCTTGCTCTGAGGGGGGTGGCTAGGGTTTCAGGTCGGCTGTATGTAACCCTGTGAGGGATGGTGTTATGCGGGGGCCTCTTGTGTGACTATCTGGTTTTGCCAGGGCGCTACATCCGCGTGACCCCCGGGTCCGGAGACTCCTCGAGCCACCGCGGATCTGGATCCGAGCAGCTGCTG
The DNA here is from genome assembly GCF_048569485.1 of Anomaloglossus baeobatrachus. Classification (NCBI taxonomy): domain Eukaryota; kingdom Metazoa; phylum Chordata; class Amphibia; order Anura; family Aromobatidae; genus Anomaloglossus; species Anomaloglossus baeobatrachus. The sequence goes on along the minus strand of NC_134355.1, from coordinate 688,010,260 downwards.
ACACGGGGGCGGTACATGTGATTCTATGAATGTGGGAAATCCTGCCGGGATCACAGCTACACACATGGGTGAGAGCGTTCCTTTACTATATTATGGGGTGAGTGATGGATAGGTATCATTTCTGTGATGACAGCTCTCCTCAGAGTGTTCTTAATAAGTACTGGCCCGTATCTAGTTTTACATTCACCTGATGGGCGGTTCCCGTAGGTTTATGAAACTTCATGTGTCTTTATTGTTAATCTGATGCAAATTGGGTTTTGCACCTGGAATTGGACAACTGTTATCGGGTCTAGTACATACATTTAGGGTCAGTCCCCTTTTATTGTGCCACAGCATACACTTGGACCCATTTGAGCTTGGCGGTCCATTTGTAATGCTTTAGGTTCATTTAGTGTGTTTTTTTTAGAAAATGGACCTAGGTCATTTTTTAATGAATTTATTAAAAGTTATATTTTAAGACTTGTTTCTGTATTATACACCTATTTTCTATTCTGATTTAAAATTTATTTCCCTAATATAGTCATATGAAAAAGTTTGAGCACCCCTATTAATGTTAACATTTTTTCTTTATAACAATTTGGGTTTTTGCAGCAGCTATTTCAGTTTCATATATCTAATAACTGATGGACTGAGTAATATTTCTGGATTGAAATGAGGTTTATTGCACTAACAGAAAATGTGCAATCCGCATTTAAACAAAATTCGACCGGTGCAAAAGTATGGGCACCCTTATCAATTTCTTGATTTGAACACTCCTAACTACTTTTTACTGACTTACTAAAGCAGTAAATTGGTTTTGTAACCTCATTGAGCTTTGACCTTCATAGGCAGGTGTATCCAATCATGAGAAAAGGTATTTAAGGTGGCCACTTGCAAGTTGTTCTCCTATTTGAATCTCCTATGAAGAGTGGCATCATGGGCTCCTCAAAACAACTTTCAAATGATCTGAAAGCAAAGATTATTCAACATAGTTGTTCAGGGGAAGGTACAAAAAAAGAATAAAAGAGATTTAAACTGTCAGTTTCCACTGTGAGGAACATAGTAAGGAAATGGAAGAACACAGGTACAGTTCTTGTTAAGCCCAGAAGTGGCAGGCCAAGAAAAATATCAGAAGGGCAGAGAAGAAGAATGGTGAGAACAGTCAAGGAGAATCCACAGACCACCTCCAAAGACCTGCAGCTTCATCTTGCTGCAGATGGTGTCACTGTGCATCGGTCAACAATACAGCGCACGTTGCACAAGGAGAAGCTGTATGGGAGAGTGATGCGAAAGAAGACGATTCTGCAAGCACGCCACAAACAGAGTCGCCTGAGGTATGCAAAAGCACATTTGGACAAGCCAGTTACATTTTGGAAGAAGGTCCTGTGGACTGATGAAACAAAGATTGAGTTGTTTGGTCATACAAAAAGGCGTTATCCATGGAGATAAAAAAACACGGCATTCCAAGAAAAGCACTTGCTACCCACAGCAATATTTGGTGGAGGTTCCATCATGCTTTGGGGCTGTGTGGCCAATGCCGGCATCGGGAATCTTGTTAAAGTTGAGGGTCGCATGGATTCAACTCAGTATCAGCAGATTCTTGACAATAATGTGCAAGAATCAGTGACGAAGTTGAAGTTACGCAGGGGATGGATATTTCAGCAAGACAATGATCCAAAACACCGCTCCAAATCTACTCAGGCATTCATGCAGAGGAACAATTACAATGTTCTGGAATGGCCATCCCAGTCCCCAGACCTGAATATCATTGAACATCTCTGGGATGATGTGAAGCGGGCGGTCCATGCTCGGCGACCATCAAACTTAACTGAACTGGAATTGTTTTGTAAACAGAAATGGTCAAATATACCTTCATCCAGGATCCAGGAACTCATTAAAAGCTACAGGAAGCGACTAGAGGCTGTTATTTTTGCAAAAGGAGGATCTACAAAATATTAATGTCACTTTTATGTTGAGGTGCCCATACTTTTGCACTGGTCAAATTTTGTTTAAATGCGGATTGCACATTTTCTGTTAGTACAATAAACCTCATTTCAATCCAGAAATATTACTCAGTCCATCAGTTATTAGATATATGAAACTGAAATAGCAAAAACCCAAATTGTTATAAAGAAAAAAGGTTAACATTAATAGGGGTGCCCAAACTTTTTCATATAACTGTAATCCAAACCTAAGAAGTAACATCACTTTTGTTTTTCTTGTAGTGAGGATTTCAAAACCTCATTAAAGAGAACTTGGCAAAAAAACCTTTTATAAATGACAAGCAATTCCAATAAAACCTATGGGAAGAATCATTGAAATGGTTTTGATGGGGAGTTTTAACACTAGAAGTCACAAAAATTTCGAGCTCCGCCCTGAAGTCCTGAAAGAGGGTCAAATGACCCTTAGTCTAAACTGAATAGAACTAACTAGATACTAAATGGCTAAACTCAATGGAAAACAACAACCTCCTGTGGTGCGACAGTAATGGCCTTAATTACAGAACATAAGACAGTGATTATAGGATGTTAGCTAAAATCCTTCAGGTCATTTGACCCGTCTCTGGGTTCCAAAGGTAGAAATGTTAAATGACTCCTCTCTGGGACTTCTAGTGTTGAGCAATGTCATGAACATCCGGGTGTGGGGGAGTCACGGAGACCTTCCACCGCTGTTCATCAATTTGCCACAAAAAAGTCCTCTGGTGCCCCCTTATCATCAGGACAATTAAGCAATTGACTGACGATTCACTACAAGGCTGTGGCTGTTTCCAGTACTAAACTGATTATTGAGATGCTCACATTGAGGGTAATGCATATATATCACTGGTTCCAGCTCATGGAATATATATGTACCGCCCCAGTGTTAATTGGGCTGCTCGGATCCGGGATCGTGGCTTGAGGGGGTCATCCGGACCCGGCTTGGCGGACACTTTGATCTGTAAAAAGGGGTTATTTACACGGGAGAAGTTCGTGATGCCACCTGTGGGTTGCAGTAATGGGAGTACCGCCGCTGCTGGAGAGAGGACCAGGGCAGATGTGGTTAAGCAACCTGATGTTAGTCCCTCCATAGGTAGAGAAGGCCTCGGGCTCTGGGGTGATTGGTGGATTTGGGAGGGCAGGAGGCAGGGATCAGGGTACTCACTGTGGTAGTCGTGGTGTTGGATGAGGTTTATAAAGTAGACACACACACACACTGCTGTAAACCAAAGTCTCTATGTACCACTGCTACTGTGGGGAGCCTGTCCGCTCCCTCCGGTGTCACTTGGTAATCCGGAGCCTGCCTCCGTGCACAATTAAGTTGTCTGTTTGTGGCTCCTTGGCTTGAAGCTGTTAGGGCCCCGCTCACTATGTGTAGTGTAGCTGTGCTCTTGATGCCTGGCACTCGGGGTTTCAGTGGGTTGCATTATCTGAAAAACCCTATCCCCCGCGTTGTGCTGATGCCTTCAATCTCTGAGCTCTTAGGGAAGTTCGTGAAGATACTCTCCCTCTCAGGTTAATTATCAGGACGTTGAATTGGTTCCTGACCTAGGGTCCTGTACCCCATCGTGCTCAGTACCGGTCCATTTATTGGGCTTTCAGGTGCCGACAGTCCTCCAAGACTATGTTTGTCTCACCCTTCTCCAATGTCACTGCTATCGGTCCCCAACTTCTCTGTTCCCGCACCATCGTCTGCGACCCAACCTTGGTCTCGCTCTCCTGGAGCTACTACTCCCAGCTCCTCACGCTTTGAGGGCTTTCACCTCACTCTCTTGGTCCCCTCCCACCAGTCTGCCTGACCCCTAGGTGGGTGGCCCTATTCCAGCTTGACCATCCCACTGGTGTGTCTGACAGGTCATGATGTGAGGTGTGGTTGGGATTTGTGGTTCTGATGGAGGTGACACCGATTGTTGGGAACCTGGAACTATGGGGCGGAAGGTCCTGCACCATAGGGAAAGGCAGCAGTTCCCTGTAGCACCCTAATATAGTCAGGGGCACTACATATATATATATATATATATATATATATATACACACACACGTTTGGACCGTCACTGCCAAGGTCCACAACAACCCGAGCAAAATACTTGCTGCCACCACTAATTGTTTATAGGTAGACAGGACTCACGTTACAGGTAACATTGGGATTCTTCAGATTTTCAGGTTACAGAGCAAGAGGTACAAAACTATTAAATTTTATTTATTTAATCCAAAAGAAGTTTTATCAAAATGTACAAGATTTTACAAAAGGGAATAAAACAATACAATATATACAATTACATATAATAAAAAGTATAAAAAAAGAAACTTGCTAAGACTCTTGCCACGGGTATGACTTCCAGGCCTTAGGGAGAGAGGGGCTTCTTATAGTACAAACGTACAGAACCACAGCTTATCTGTGCCCTCCACCAATTGAACCACCCAAAAGGTGGCAGATATTCTTTATTACCTCAGGTCACAAGCCCCTTGATGACCTTATATGGGGAGGTCTGTCGGACTTTAAAAAAAATTATGGATTCCAGTTTTACGCATATCTTTGACCCCAGGGTTCACATGCAAAGGACATTAGCGTCATGTTTCAAATCATGAATTTACCTATTCAAAGATGGAAAACATGACATAACTGGCCTCATCTAACTGGCTAATATCCATTTTTTGGGATTCCAGCCATCGTGCAGGAAAGCAAAATGGTGTCTTGCATTCTCCGTTTCAATAGGAGTTCAAAAATATAATTTTCATATCTCTCATATTACAACTGTACATACAATCTTAGTTCAATTAAGCAGAAGATAGAGTCTTTACATTTGCTGTATAAAAGGAGTACCAACACAAGCAGAGTTTAGAAATATATTAAATATTTATTATAATTAAAGTACTGTAGGGTACAAAAGTTTAGTCAATTATAAATAGTAGAACCGGAGGGGAGGTGCTGAAGGGGAAAGAACCCCACATGTCCCGGAGAAGGAGAAAAAAGAGGATTTTTTCACTCCAAAATGATCCCTAGAAAACTATGGGCATTGCCCAGGCCAAAAAGTGGAGCTGCATCAGGGTAACCATAATGAAGAACCAAGAAGAGAAGGGGTATACCAAAATGGGATCGGTAGAATGGGTAAAAGCGCCGGCTGCTTCGCGCATGCGCAGTGAAGTGTAAAAGTACCTTTACTATCTGAAGTATTCCACCCATGATAGGGTTAATACAGCCCTCTTCCTCCCTGTTGTCCGACGCATGCACATAGCTCCGAACGGCTTGTTTAGCAGAATATGATGTATATCTAAATATGACTATAATATCAGGTCCGGCAGACCGTTTCGCCACCGTATGGTAAATCTATGCACCGTACATAATGATATTTTAAGGTCTAAAGTGCCGGCTGCCTTGCGCATGCGTAGTGAAGGACAGGGTAGGAGGTTCGTCATGTCATGTGACCTAGCAAGAGGGCGACCGCCATCGGAGCTGCATTTCTAGCGTTCAGGATCTCCCAGCTGCAACACTGGTGAGTGCTGATGACTGTTCCTTTAAAAGGGACACACAATATCACTACACATTGCCTTTCTTTCCCCTGAGGAAGCCACTGCACACGTGGCGATACGCGTGGGGTTCCACGCCAGGAACTTTGTTGGTTACTCTCCCTATCTACTCCACTTCTATGGCTGCCTTCTATTTTTTGGGGTAGTAAGTACAGTCCCGCTCCTGCGCTATCCCTAGCCTAATCCCTGCCTTGACCTCCCTGCATAGGCCCCAGTGGCCCTGGCCGTATTTTAGGGGTGATAGGCTTGGTAGACATCCCTTATATACTAGGGTTATTGGCTGTATGAGGTATTTTTTGATATTGCTGCCTTCTGTTGATACACTTGTATTGTGGTAATATACTGTGCAGATCCACCTAAACCTCTATATGTACCCACAGTGTTCTGTATATACTTTGTCAGCTATATACTGGTTTTTACTGCACATGGTGCATTATCAGGTCTTCTATTGTATGATTTACTGTCCTCTGTGTTCACTGCACATGGGGGTAACATACTGCACAATCTATGATTTATCCATCTGTTCATGTAATTTACACATTAGGTGTTATCATATCTGACTGTATCTGTACGGCGGTGTTTCATATCTTGTATCTCAACAATACCTGTATACTATATCATACAGTCTTTGTCTGATCATGGATTTGCTCTGGGACCGGGCTTTGTGCAATATATTATAGAGTACCTTCGTTTCATATGTATTGTTTATTTATTATATGAACTTGTTTCCTGGCGTGTATGGTGTCCATGCCTTTGGCTTTTTAAGTGTTTTTAACCGTGTTTTTGTGTGTCCACACTCCAAGTGCGGAGACATGTGTTTTTCTCTTGTTTTCTGCTTGTATCAATAAAATATTCATTTTTTATATTTTGTTGTGGTGATCCCATTTTGGTATACCCCTTCTCTTCTTGGTTCTTCATTATTACTTGTTTGGTATACCAGGAGATCCCACTGGGTGGTACTCTTCCCTCTTGTCTGTTGATCAGGGTAACCATAAGCTCACATGGAATGAAGCCTTCCATGTGCAGCAGAATAAGGGTAGCACTACTCACCAGGCCAGATCACGTATAAACCGGGATAAAACACGTGGAGACCGGCGTCCCAACACGTGTTTCGCATCAGGTATGCTTCATCGGGGGACGGATAAAAGAAGTGCACAAGTCTGACCTTAAATAGGCACCCACAATTACTCAAATCCACCCTTCGTGCGCGCGTCACTGGGAGCTCCGGAGACAGGAACAAAGCCGACATCCGGCGTCCACAGCGGGGACCAGAAGGAAGAAAACTTCCTGTGATGTCACCAGTATATTCCGGCCCCCGCAGTTTTACGCATATCTTTGACCCCGGGGTTTACATGCAAGGGACATTAGCGTCATGTTTCAAATCATGAATTTACCTATTCATAGATAGAAAACATGACATACATGGCCTCATCTAACTGGCTAATATCCATTTGCTGAGATTCCAGCCATCGTCCAGGAAAGCAAAATGGTGTCTTCCGTTCTCTGTTTCAATAGGAGTTCAAAAATATAATTTTCATATTTCTCATATTACCACTGTACATACAATCTTAGTTCATAGTTTTTTACCCAGCAAAGGGTAAACAAAGGGATTTGGATTTCTTGCTCTCCACTTGTGCTCTTATCGACCTCAAGGTCATAAACAGCTCTGGACCAGATTCCAATGATGACCATATAAAGTCTCGGTGTTTTCCTTGGTTAAAAAAAAATTTCACTTAGGATTTTTTTTAAATATCTCAATAACTTCTTCTGTAATGCATCTTAAAAGTAATTTAACAGCATCTTTACGATGGTTTCCTTCACGTCTCTGTTGTTCAGGCTGTAAATGAAAGGATTTAACATTGGAGATAAAATCACGTAAACTATTGAGACATATTTTTCCTGGTCTGAAGAAGCTTCTGTTGAAGGTCCTAAGTATGTGACCATTCCAGTGCCAAAGTACAAAGCCACCACCGTGATGTGGGAGGTGCATGTCGAAAAAGCCTTAGACCGTCCGGCAGAGCTGATCTTCAGTACTGAGATTAGGATACAGATATAGGACACCAGAATAATAATAAAGGGGATGAAAAGTGAGATAAAACTGAAGAAAAATGTGACAATCTCATTATTACGGACATCTCCACATGCCAGCCTCATCACTGGCAGAGCCTCACACATAAAATGGTTGACCTCGTTATTGTTACACAATGTTACCGGCGGCATTGTTAATGATGGAAGAAAGACATAGACGAAACTGAATCCGCATACAAATGTTGCAAGACCACGGCAAATACTCCACCTCATGACCATGGCATAATGAAGGGGATGGCAAATGGCCACATATCGGTCAAATGCCATAACGGCTAGAAGCAAACATTCGTTAGCCCCTATCCATAGCAGAAGAAGGGTTTGTGTCATACAGGCAGTGACAGATATGGTTCTCTGTGTAGAGATGAGGTCCGACAGTAACTTGGGGGCAGCACAGGAAATGTTGCACACATCTATGAAGGACAAATTGGCAAGGAAGAAATACATCGGGATGTGTAAGTGAAGATTCGTGAGGATCATAGAAATGATTAGAACATTTCCAAAAACTGCCATAATATAGACAACAAAGAAAATAAAAAACAACAAAAAGTTTATTTTCAGATCATCGGTAAAACCGAGAAGAACCAATTCAGTGATCAGAGTCTGATTCTTTATATCCATGGGGTCGAAGGTTCCAAAAATTTAGTTTACATTATTGACTTTCATCTGGAATTAAGAACATATGGCAGGTCAAGAAGATAAAAGCAACAAAAAGTTCATTTATATTTAATCGGTAAAACCGAGAGGAATCAAGTCATCGATAGTCTGATTATTCATAGTAGTCTCTAATTCTTTATGTCCATGGTGTCGAATGTTCAAAATTGACAAAAAGTAAGAGCCATTTTTAGTTCTATTGTTCATTATTTGCCCAACTGTTTTATCTTCTAAAAAACATTGAGTTGAAGGCTCAGGGAAACTTTACTTGACACATATTGACGAGGAAGTTATAGGTTAATATTTTTGGATGAAAACCAAACCTTATCAGCCAAATTGAAGATGGGACCCACTGAATGTTTACTATCGGATGTCCGTTTTTGGTGAAACTGAGCCATTCCAATATTCTTCTGAGCCTCCTTCTAGACATCCCCGAGTTTCTGCATGGCGACCTTTACTAGAGGACATCCAAAAGTCATCCTAGAGAATTCAGTAAAACAAGAATGAAAACCATAATTACCAAAACAAAAAGAGGTTCCAGTGGATGTATTGACCTAGTTGTTAAAGGAAAGTTCAGCAAGAGGTTTGAAGACCAGTCCTCCTGCTGAGCCGCAATGAAACACTTTGACATTTGTGGCAACTATTGATTGGTCCTTTCTGTCTGAGTCTTATTTTCAGGTTGGTAAGCAGAGGAAAATGACAACTCAATCCCCAATTCCATACAAAATGCTGTTTATAATTGAAGGCAAATTGTACCCATTTATCAGATACACTATTCATAGGGATTCTATGCAATCTTGCCACATAATTGATAACCTAGAAAGTGTCTCAGTATTTGGTAATCCTGTTAACGGAACATAATGAGTGTATATATGTGACGCCCCTGGACTATCAGGTCATCACAGGGTATTGTGCAATCTTACCTTCTGTGCAATATCCACCTCCTCCTTGGTTGTGGGTCCATAACTGCATGGTGTTGCCAACATCAGTCAATTAAAGTCCTAGGTACACTCTGAACCACACCCACCAGACACACCAGTGGCCGGCCTGAGTGGAATAGGGTGCCCACTTGGGGTGTTGGTTAAGGGGGGGTCAGGAGTGTCAGTCAGTTGAAGTTTGAGAGTGAAGGTTGGAGGAGTGAAATGTAAGAGGTGAAGGAGAGAGGAGGTAAGGAGCCGGGCTACTTGGAAGCAACTAGGTGGCAGACGGTGGCCTTGGCCCAGTAGGAGCTGGACCCCCGGTCGCAAGGGATCGTGACAAGGGGCACGGAACTGTTGAGGAGGACAGCCGGCAGCCTTGTACCATCACCGGGCTGGGACCAAGCCACGACGGGGTACTTGGACCCTAGGTCAGGGACTAGCTTCAGGCAACCTGACAATTTACCCAACGAGAACGAAGCCTATAAGATCTGCTCTCCACCCACTCCAAAATTGGGGTACTAGCGCAACGAGGGGGATAGGACTTTCCACAAAAACGGTCCAGAAAATCCCAAACGTGAACCCTGAGAGCAAGCTCCCACAGTTAGCCACACTGGGGAGCGGGACTCGACTAGTTTTATGCTTCTCTCAGTAAACAAAAATTTCCTAGAGAAAAATGCACATGGTTGCAAGTTGGACAGTATTTTGCACCTTGAGTCAACACAGCCTCTACCCCCATTTCAGAAGCATCCACCTTCACATTGAAGGTCGAGTTGGGTAAAAACTAGAGCAAGGATAATCAGTCTTTCAATTTATTAAAAGCCCCAACAGCATCTGGAGACCAAACCCTAAAATCTGCCACCTTATTTCTGAGATCAGTGAGAGGTTTAACAATCTGGGAAGAAAAACCCTGATAAATTTTCTGTAGTAATTGGCGAATCCCTGAAATCGTTTCAATGCTTTAAGGTCACGAGGTTGAAACCAATCAATAATAACCTGCAACTTTCCAGAATCCATCTTAAACCCTTCAGCTGATACAATGAACCCTTAACAAAAAAAAATGCATTTCTCCAATGTAGCAAACAAAGAATTTTCTTTCTTTCTTTTGTAAAATGAAACGGACATATTCATACAGTGCAACTCCAGATCTGGAGAAACAATTAGGTTATCATCACGATAGTCTACAATAATCCTTTCAATACAATCAGAATCTATATTATTCATAATGTTTTGAAAAACTACAGGTGCATTAGTTAACCCAAATAGACCATCAGATGTTAAAAACGCCGTCTTAGGCTACTTTCACACATCCGGTTTTTGCTCTGCGGCACAATACGGCTCTCTGCAGAAAAACCGCAACCGTTTTTTTTGCCGCCGGTTGCGGTTTTTTTTGCATAGACTTACATTAGTGCCGTATTGTGCCGCATGGGCTTGCGGTCGGTCCGGTTTTTGCCGCATGCGGCAGATTTAGCCGATGCCGCGGCCGGATGGAACGTTGCCTGCAACGTTTTTTCCTCCGGCAAAAAAAACGCATTGCGCCACATCCAGCCGCTGCGGCGCATAATGCATGCCTATGGACGCCGGATGCGGAAAAAAACGCATCCGGCCGCCGCATGCGGTTTCTTCCACTGCACATGCTCAGTAGCATGCCGCAACCGGAAAAAACGGACGGGCCGCATGTAAAAACTTATGCAAAGGATGCGGTGTTTTCGCCGCATCCGTTGCATAGCTTGCACAGCCGGATTGAGCCGCACTGCTCAAACCGGATGTGTGAAAGTAGCCTTACCCTCATCACCCTCCCGTATGAAATCATAATCTATATTCCAATAATATTCCAATATCAAGTTTAGAAAAGCTTTTTGGCCCCTGCAAGAGATTATATAGGTCAGGGATAAGTGGAAGTGAGGGAATATTCTTAATAGTAATTTGTTTGTAAGCAAAAAGGAAGAATGGATATGACCCTTCCGTCATCTTTTTCATACATATTCTTTCATAGCAGTACGTTCAGGACCAACAGGCACACTTTAAGTAATTTGGCATTAGGGATAAAATTGATAGCACAGCCATAAGGATGATGGGGATGTAATATACAGTGCCTTGCGAAAGTATTCAGCCCCCTTGGATTTTTCAACCTTTTCCCACATTTCAGGCTTCAAACGAAGATAAAAATGTTAATGTTCTGGTGAAGAATCTACAACAAGTGGACACAATTGTGAAGGTGAACGATATTTATTGTTTATTTTAAACTTTAAAAAAAAAAATAACTGAAAATTGGGTCGTGCAATATTATTCATCCCCTTTACTTTCAGTGCAGCAAACTCCCTCCAGAAGGTGATTGAGGATCTCTGAATGATGCAATGTTGTCCTAAATGACTGATGATGATAAATATAAGCCCCTGTGTGTAATCAAGTCTCCGTATAAATGCCCCTGCTCTGTGATAGTCTCAGGGTTCTGTGTAAAGCACAGAGAGCATCATGAAGACCAAGGAACACAACAGGCAGGTCCAGGATACTGTTGTGGAGAAGTTTAAAGCTTGATTTAGTTACAAAAAGATTTCCACAACTTTAAACATCCGAAGAAGCACTGTGCAAGCGATCATATTGAAATGGAAGGAGCATCATACCACTGCAAATCTACCAAGACCCGGCCGTCCATCCAAACTATCATCTCACACAAGGAGAAGACTGATCAGAGATGCAGCCAAGAGGCCCATGATCCCTCTGGATGATCTGCAGAGATCTACAGCTGAGGTGGGAGAGTCTGTCCATAGCACAACAATCAGCCGTACACTGCACACATCTGGCCTTTATGGAAGAGTGGCAAGAAGAAAGCCATTTCTCAAAGATATCCATAAAAAGTGTTGTTTAAAGTTTGCCACAAGCCACCTGGAGACCCCAAACATGTGGAAGGAGGTGCTCTGGTCAGATGAAACCAAAATCAAACTATTTGGGCACAATGCCAAACCATATGTTTGGCATAAAAGCAACACAGCTCATCCCCCTGAACACACCATCCCCACTGTCAAACATGGTGGTGGCAGCATCATGGTTTGGGCCTGCTTTTGTTCAGCAGGGACAGGGAAGATGGTTAAAATTTATGGGAAGATGGATGGAGTCAAACACAGGACCATTCTTGAAGAAAACCTGTTGGAGTCTGCAAAAGACCTGAGACTGGGACGGAGATTTGTCTTCCAACAAGACAATGATCCCAAACATAAAGCAAAATCTACAATGGAATGGTTCCCAAATAAACATATCCAGGTGTTAGAATGGCCAAGTCACAGTCCAGACCTGAACCCAATCGAGAACCTGTGGAAAGAGCTGAAAACTGCTGTTCACAAACTCCTCCAACCAACCTCACTCAGCTCCAGCTGTTTACAAAGGAAGAATGGGCGAGAATTTCAGCCTCTCCATGTGCAAAACTGATAGTGACATACCCCAAGAGACTGCAGCTGTAATCACAGCAAAAGGGGGCGCTACAAAGTATTAACTTAAAGGGGATGAATAATATTGCACGTCCCACTTTTCAGTTATTTATTTTTTATAAAAGTGTAAAATAAGCAATAACTTTCCTTCACCTTCCCAATTGTGTCACTTGTTGATTCTTCACCAGAACATTAACATTTTATCTTTATGTTTGAAGCCTGAAATGTGGGAAAAGGTTGAAAAATTCAAGGGGGCTGAATACTTTCGCAAAGCACTGTATCTGCCACTTTTTCTGAGAATCAGGAGCCAAATAAACGTGGAACTATTTTGTGCTGCTGTAAGAATGACTCGTAAATCCAAAGGTGCTGAATCGTAGGTGGTTTTATTCCACGCGTTTTGACGTGTGACCTCACATCATCTGGAAATGCACCGATTACTAATCAATGACGGTAACGCGATTCACGTGTAGCATTGAGTTTTCAAAAAAGAGACAGACACATGACAGCGGCTTCCATTAGGGTTCAGCTCAAGTCCGGCTCCCAAATGAATCCAAAAATCCAGCTGTATCCTCCAAACTGAACTTCCATGGGTCTCATCTTCACTCAGTGCACCTCTGCTATGATTGGACGGCTGGACTGTCACTCACTGCGTCCAGTGAAATTTGAAATACGTCCAGTAAAAAAGGAAATTTTTGGGCAACGAATTAACTTACCAGATTTTACTATAGTTATATTTATGAACTTGAATCAAAATTAATGGATATAGACCAGACAAGTTCAGGGACACGTCATTATTGATTGATTTCTTTTACTTATACTGTATGCATAGTTTTTGCTTATCGTAGTCTAAGTACACATTAACTATTTCTGGCTGCAAAATGAATTCACTAACATATATATATATATATATATTTATATTTATACAGTGGGTGAAATAAATATTGAACACATCAGTTTTCAAATTAAGTATATTTCTAAAGGTACTATTGATGTGAATTTTTACCAGATGTCAGTAACAACCCATCCAATCCACACAGACAAGGAAATGAGTCCACGGCCCATTTTTAATATCCTGGCGGAGCGAAGGAGGTTGTCACTCAGGATTTTATGGTACATGGCTCCATTCATTGTCCCATTGATGAGGTGAAGTAGTCCTATGCCCTTAGCAGGGAAACACTCCCAAAACATAATGTTTCCACCTCCATGCTTGACAGTGGGGATGGTATTCTTTGGGTCATAGGCATCATTTATCTTCCTTCAAACACAACGAGTTGAGCTAAGGATAAAGAACTCTATTTTTGTCTCATCTGACCACAGCATCTTCTCCCAATCACTCTCAGAATCATCCAGGTGAACATGGGCCTTCTTCAGACTTGCCGGCCGCACATGGGCTTTCTTCAGATGGGCTGGCTGCACATGTCCCTTCTTCAGACGGGCTGGCTGCACATGGGCCTTCTTCAGACAGGCTGGCTGCACATGGGCCTTCTTCAGATGAGCGAGCTGCACATTGGCCTTTTTCAGACGGGTCGGCTGCACATGGGACTTCTTCAGATGGGCCGGCTGCACATGGGCCTTCTTCAGATGGGCCGGCTGCACATGGGCCTTCTTCAGATGGGCGAGCTGCACATGGACCTTCTTCAGACTGGCCAGCTGCACATGGGTCTTCTTCAGACGGGCCGGCTGCACATGGACCTTCTTCAGATGGGCCAGCTGCACATGGGCCTTCTCCAGATGGGTCGGCTGCACATGAGCCTTCTTCAGATGGGCCAGCTACACATGGGCCTTCTTCAGACGGGCCGGCTGCACATGGACTTTCTTCAGACAGGCCGGCTGCACATGGGCCTTCTTCAGACTGGCCGGCTGCACATGAGCCTTCTTCAGACAGGCCGGCTGCACAAGGACCTTCTTCAGACGTGCCGGCTGCACAAGGACCTTCTTCAGACAGGCCGGCTGCACATGGACCTTCTTCAGACGGGCCGGCTGCACATGGGCCTTCTTCAGACGGGCCGGCTGTACATGGGCCTTCTTCAGACGGGTCGGCTGCACAAGGGCCTTCTTCAGACGGGCCGGCTGCACATGGACCTTCTTCAGACAGGCCGGCTGCACATGGGCCTTCTTCAGACTGGCCGGCTGCACATGGGCCTTCTTCAGACAGGCTGGCTGCACATGGGCCTTCTTCAGACGGATCGGCTGCACAAGGGCCTTCCTGAGCAGTGGGACTTTGGGGGCACTGCAGGATTTTAAGCTATTACGGCGTAATGTGTTACCAAGGTTTTCTTAGTGAGAGTGGACCCAGCTGCCTTGAAATCATTAACAAATTCCCCCCATGTAGGTTTAGGCTGATCTCTCACCTTCCTCATGATCCTGGAGACACCCACAAGGTGAGATTTTGCATGGAGCTCCAGATCGATGTTGATTGCCATTCATTTTGTATTTCTTCCATTTTCTTACTATTGCACCCACAGTTGTCTCCTTCTCACCCAGCGTCTTACTTATGGTTTTGTAGCCCATTCCGGCCTTGTGCAGGTCTATGCTCTTGTCCCTGACATCCTTAGAAAGCTCTTTGGTTGCCCATGTTGTAGAGGTTATAGTCTGATTAATGGAGTCTGTGGACAGGAGTCATTATACAGGTGACAATGTAAGAGTCATCTGTAATGGAGGTAACGAGGTGATTAGGAGCATCTAAGTGTCTGTAGGAGCCAGAACTCTTAATGGTTAATAGGGGATCAAATACTTTTTTTTCTCTGAAAAATGCAAATACATTTATATAATTTATACAATGTGATTTTCTGGATTTTATTTTGGATATTCTCTCACAGTTAAAATTAACCTACCCTTAACTGTTCATGTCTGTGTCAGTGGGCAAACTCACAAAATCAGCCAGGGATCAAATATTATTTCCTTCACTGTACATGTTCATTGGTTATTTTTACTTATACTAAATATTCCGAATGACCCACACATTTATGTTGCTGAGCTCCTTTGTCAAATGAAAAAATATATATAAAAAAATATATATATATAAAATATATATATATATATATATATATTAATATATAATAAATTATATAAATAATAAATAAATAATAAATATAATAAAATATATAATAAATATTATTAAAAATAAATTTTTATATATATATATATATATATATATATATATATATATAAAAAAAACAAATAAACACCGAAAAAATAAGCAAAAAACAAATGAATTACATACAAAAACAATAAATGACACTAAAATATTAAATATAATATATCTAAAAATAATACAATAAATACATATAATGTAAAACTATACATTTTACATGAAATGTTATTGCTAACACAATATAAATGGCACCAGCAGAATCCTGTGCACTCAGCTCTGCGCAGCTCTGACCCCGGCTTATAAAACATTGCGAGAATACAGTGTCAGAAATTATATTCTCATGAGATTAATTACATTGTTGTTGTATTGGATACATGAGTGTAATCCTCCCAAACAAGGGACTGGATGCAGATTGGATTATATTTGTTTAATGAAAAAGAAATATTCCTCAAACTGAAAATTTTATCTTAAGCAAATTACTGTCAGCCATATTAGCTTCTTTAGTATACTGTATTATACTCCAGAGCTGCAGTAGTAGAGTCCATATCATAAAATATGTTTTATTCCACATGTGGTAATTCATGATTTTGATGCCTTCAATGTGAATCTACAATTTCCAGAGTCATGAAAATAAAGAAAACTCTTTGAATGAGAAGGTGTGTCCAAACTTTTGGTCTGCACTATATATATATATATATAGTACTAGAAGGTGGCCCGATTCTACGCATCGGGTATTCTAGAATTTACGTATTGTGTAGTTCATGTATGATTTTTGTTATATATATATATATATATATAGATGTTGTGTGTAGTTACCAAGTGTTTGTGTAGGCGCTGTACATGTTCTGGGTGTTGTCTGGGTGTGGCGGGGGGTGAGAGCGGTGTTGTATGTGTGTTGCGTGTGTTGCGTTGTTTGTGGAGCGCTGTGTGTCTGTAGCGTTGTGTGTGTGTGTGTTGCGCGGTTTGTGTGGGTGTGGTGTGTTTTGGGGGAGGTATGTTTTGTGCAATGTGTGTGTTGTGCGGTATGTGCGTATATTTATGTATGCTGCGGTGTTTGTGTGTTGGGTGTTGTGTGTGTGCGGCGTTGTCTGTGTGTGTGGGTGTCTGTGTATGGCGGTGTTTGTGGTTCCCAGTGTGTGTGTGGTGTGTTGTGTGTGTGTGTGTTGGGGGGAGGTGTGCACCTCCCATCATGCTCCATCCCCCATGCTGCGCACCCCCCATCGTGCCCCATCCCCCATGCTTCGCACCCCCCATCGTGCTCCATCCCCCATGCTGCCCACCCCCCATTGTGCTCCATCCCCCATGGTGTGCACTCACCATCGTGCTCCATCCCCCATGCTGCGCATCCCTCATCATGCTCCATCCCCCATGCTGCCCACCCCCCATCGTGCTCCATCCCCTATGCTGCGCACCCCCCATCATGCTCCATCCCCCATGCTGCGCACTCCCCATCGTGCTCCATCCCCCATGCTGCGCACTCCCCATCGTGCTCCATCCTCCATGCTGCGCACTCCCCATCGTGCTCCATCCCCCATGCTGCGCACTCCCCATCGTGGTACATTACATCCCCCATGCTTTGCACCCCCCATCGTGCTGCATCCCCCATGCTGCGCACCCCATCGTGCTCCATCCCCCATGCTATAATAGTTCTCCTATTATACTCAGAGAGGAGTATAATAGGAGGACTATAATAGGAGGAGTAGTCCTGGGGGGAGAGGAGTATAATGCCGGCTCCCTGCACATGTGTACCGGGAGCTGGTGTACGCTAGTAACTATGATACACATCGGGTAACTAAGGGACCTTAGTTACCCGATGTGTATAATGGTTACCAGCGTTCACCGGCTCCGTCACGATCCCAGCAGCGCAAAGTTATGTCTGGCGATGCGTGCGGAGGGCCGGGGCGAGCGGCCAATCCATGCGGAGGGCGGGGCCAGGCCGAGGCGAGCGACCAATCCGTTGGGGGGGTGGAGCTGAGGCGAGGCGAGCGGCCAATCCGTGCAGGGGGCGGGGCCATGGCGAGCCCAGCGGCCAATCAGCTTTGTATCACCGTAAGGACACAATTTTGGAGCAAGACAGACAGACAGACAGAATAAGGCAATTATATATATATATATATATATATATATATATATATATATATATATATATATACTGTATATATATATACATATATATATACACGGTATATATATACAGTACAGACCATGTTAGGAGGAGACTTTGTGCAGTAGCCTTCATGGTAAAATAGCTACTGGGAAATCACTGCTAAGGACAGGCAACAAGCAGAAGAGACTTGTTTGGGCTAAAGAACACAAGGAGTGGACATTAGACCAGTGGAAATCTGTGCTTTGGTCTGATGAGTCCAAATTTGAGATCTTTGGATAAAACCACTGTGTCTTTGAAGAAAAGGTGAACGGATGGACTCTACATGGCTGGTTCCCACCGTGAAGCCTGGAGGAGGAGGTGTGATGGTGTGGGGGGGGCTTTGCTGGTGACACTGTTGGGGATTTATTCAAAATTGAAGGCATACTGAACCAGCATGGCTACCACAGCATCTTGCAGCGGCGTGCTATTCCATCCGGTTTGCGTTTAGTTGGACCATCATTTATTTTTCAACAGCACAATGACCCCAAACACACCTCCAGGCTGTGTAAGGGCTATTTGACTAAGAAGAAGAGTGATTGGGTGCTGTGCGATGTCGCTCAGCAGGTATGTGCGTGTGACGCTGCCGTAGCGATAATGTTCGCTACGACAGCGATCACCACATATCCCACCAACGACGGGGGCGGGTGCTAACGCTCACGACATCGCTAGCAATCACTAGCGATGTCGCAGCGTGTAAAGCACCCTTTAGTTTTTGCAAGTTATAGAACAAGAGGAAAGAAGCTATTAAATTTTATATGTTTAATCCAAAAAGGTAAGCAGTATTTATAAAAATATACAAGATTTTACAAAATGGAACAAAACAATACAATGTAGACAATTTCATAAAATAAAAATGATAAACAAGAAACTTACTAACTCGTGCCACAGGTATGACTTCCAGGCCTTAGGGAGGGGATCCTTATAGTAAAAACAGACAGAACCACAGCTTATCTGTGCCCTCCACCAACTCAACCACCGAAAAATGTGGCAGGTATCCTTTATTACTTCAGGTCACAAGTCGCTTGATGACCTTATATGGGGAGGTGTGTGGAACCTTCAGAAAATTATGGAACTCCACTTTCCCCTTGGGTTCATAGGCAAAGAATATTAGCATCATGTTTCTCATCATGAATTTACCTATTCATAGATAGAAAACATGACATACCAGGCCTTATCTAACTGTCTAATATACATTTGCTGAGATCCCAGTCATTGCCCAGCAAAGCAAAATGGTGTTTTGTGTTCGCCGTTTCCTTTGGAGTACAAAAATATCATTTTCATATATTTGATATTTATGCTGTACATACAATCTTAGTTCACATTTTTTTACCCAGCAGAACAAATGGATTTGGATTCCTTGCTCTCCACATGTGCTCAAGGTCGTAAATAGCTCTGGACCACATTCCATGGTTGACAATATAAGGTCGTGGAGTTTTCCCTACTTACCAAGGAGAGGGTGGTTTGGTTGGGAGGGAAAGTAATATTTTTCATGACAAGCAGGTACACTTAAAAAGCAAATTTAAAAAACTCTGTCTGAACATAACCTTAATGAGTTGGTCACTCAGGTGACACAAGTGTTTTTTAGAAAGCTTACTGACTTTCAATCCCATCCACCATGGTTTTTTTAGTGTATATATATTAAGGCACTCAAACTTTTCTTTAACCCCCTTGATTCTTAGGAAAGATCGAACCCTCCCTTCCTTTTTTTATTTTCATATTTTTTTTTATCACCCTCCACTTTTATTACTGAAGTTATAAAGTTATAGGTTACTACAAAATAAATAAATAAAAAAATATCCTGTCTAAAGGTTATTCCAATTAAAACCAATCCATACATAATAATTTGTTGTTTTCTGGGGCGCCAATCGCTTGGACCCACAGAGACTCCAAGGATGAGACTCTGTACCCCAAGAATGGGGTCTGCATTTCTCTCCTGAATGCATCTGAGGTGCCCATGCCGGATTCTCCTCCATTCATTGTCCATG
The DNA here is from genome assembly GCF_048569485.1 of Anomaloglossus baeobatrachus. Classification (NCBI taxonomy): domain Eukaryota; kingdom Metazoa; phylum Chordata; class Amphibia; order Anura; family Aromobatidae; genus Anomaloglossus; species Anomaloglossus baeobatrachus. The sequence continues at coordinate 687,990,471 of NC_134355.1, read as the reverse complement.
GGAAATATCTGAGGGCAGCACTCAGAAGCCCCATAAAAAAATGAATGGAGCAGAGGTCAAGCATGCGGATCTCCCTTTCTTTTGATTTCGAGCCTCGACTCAAGAGCTCTGTGTCAAGCTACCACAATGTGGCGCTGGGACTCAGGAGTAGGAAGAGCTCCTGAGTACAGGAAGACAGAGGCCCACTATAGGTCACTAACACAAGCGCAGGGATAGTCAATCAGCCAAGGTCTGTGCCGAGATGTCACGTCTGTACCGAGGAGTTAGCCATCCAAAGTCAAAGAACAAAACCAAGTTCGGAGGCCGGGACAACAAGTAAGCCCAGGGGAGCGAGCGGTGGTTGGGACACGGAATGGGACAAGAGTCAGGAAAACAGGGAAGACAGAATGGACAGGTGGGATGGAGGTCAGGGAGAACAGGTACGCACAGAGGAGGCAGTAGACGTGAGGACACGGAACAGGACCAAGGTCAGGAAAACAGGGAAGACAGACTGGACAGGGGGGATGGAGGTCAGGGAAAACAGGTACGCACAAAAGAGGGAATGGACGTGAGGACACGAAATGGGACCAGGGTCAGGAAAACAGGGAAGAAACAATGGGGAGGAGGGATGGATGTCAGGGAGAACAAGTATGCACAAAAGAGGGAGTGGACGTGAGGACATGGAACGGGACCAGGGTCAGTTGGACAAGGATGCCAGCCTGGACAGGAGGGCAGGGAGGTCAGACTGGGCAGGAGGGATGGAGGTCAAGGAGAATGGTACTGGGTAGCGAGATTTGATAAGAGTACACTCACAGGAACCAGTTGCACGCTGCAGAGCAGGAACTATTATTGGCGGCATCCCGGAGGTAACAACACCAAGATATGGCGGTGTGACTTCCGGAATGAGGCACGAATGAACAGGTCCCTTCCTTTGGATCTAACCTCGGAGACAACATACATGCACTGGCTCTGCAGAGTCCGAGCCATGCTAAAATCATGACACTCTGATCTTAGGATCACTGAGAATCCTAGAACCCCCAGTGATCAGCAAATTATCCCCAATCTTAGTAAACAAGGTCTCATTGAATTTTTATTGTTTACTGGTTTATAAACATTCTACTAAAGATTCTTTTTAATATATCTAATAATTACCTCTGTAATGCTTCTTAAAAGTAATTATGATGGTTTCCTTCACTTCTCTGTTGTTCAGGCTGTAAATGAAAGGATTTAACATTGGAGATAAAATCACGTAAACTATTGAGACGTATTTTTCCTGGTCTGAAGAAGCTTCTGTTGAAGGTCCTAAGTATGTGACCATTCCAGTGCCAAAGTACAAAGCCACCACCGTGACATGGGAGGTGCATGTCGAAAAAGCCTTAGACCGTCCTGCCGAGCTGATCTTCAGTACTGAGATTAGGATACAGATATAGGACACCAGAATAATAATAAAGGGGATGAAAAGTGAGATAAAACTGAAGAAGAACGAGACAATCTCACTATTATGGACATCTCCACATGCCAGCCTCATCACTGGCAGAGCCTCACACATAAAATGGTTGACCTCATTACTGTTACACAATGTTACCGGCGGCATTGTTAATGATGGAAGAAAGACATATAAAAAACTAAATACGCATACAAAAACAGCTAGACCACGGCAAATACTCCACCTCAGGACCATGGCGTAATGGAGGGGATGGCAAATGGCCACATATCGGTCAAATGCCATAACAGCTAGAAGCAAACATTCGTTAGCCCCTATCCATAGCAGAAGTAGGATTTGGGCTCCACAGGCAGTGACAGATATGGTTCTCTGTGTAGAGATGAGGTCCGTCAGTAACTTGGGGGCAGCACAGGAAATGTTGCACACATCTATGAAGGACAGATTGGCAAGGAAGAAATACATCGGAATGTGTAAGTTAAGATTGATGACGATCATAGAAATGATTAGAACATTTCCAAAAACTGCCAAAATATAGACAACGAAGAAAATAAAAAACAACAAAAAGTTTATTTTCATATCCTCGGTAAAACCGAGAAGAACCAATTCAGTGATCAGAGTCTGATTCTTCATATCCATGGGGTCGAAAGTTCCAAAAATTTAGTTCACATTATTGACTTTCATCTAGAATTAAGAATATATAGTTAATTAACAAAAAGTTAATTTTTATTTCGTCAGTCAAACCGAGAGGAATCAAATCATCGATAGTCTGATTTTCATAGTAATCTGATTCTTTATGTCCATGGTGTTGAATATTTAAACTAAGTGTTATTTTTGGTTCTACTGTTCATTAATTGCCCAACTGTTTTTTTCTTCTAAAAAAACAAGTAGACAATGAGCTGAACCCTCCGGCAAGCTTTACAAATTTACTAGGAAGTTATTGATGGTGAAACTAATCCTGGAGAACGTGCCTGTGAAGCTAGTCAAGAGGAAGTCAAGAGGTCTAGGGTCAGATACCAAGAGGGCTCGTCGTAGACAAAGGGGAAAGATAAAGGCGGGGTCATCAAGTGAAACAATTAATTTCATATACAACACAATTTGTGGTTGATGCAATATTTTTCCCTTGTGGCCACTAGTATAAGAAAAAAGAAAAAAACGATTTAACCTTATTTTGTCAGGTTTAGGGAGAATTTTTGCTTTATTAAACCTGGAAAAGTTACAGGACTGATCAAAGACATCAAGGATTTTTATCAGGCAAAGCCCTATGTATTGCGGTTTTCAGGTCTAGAAAGGGTTAATTTACCTAAATGGGGGTCCTTGTACTCCTTGCTTCCTCCCACATGTTTTAACATTTCTCAAATAAATGCTTGGATTTTGTGACTGAAGAGTGCCACTAATTTTCTCTTTTTTTGGGGGGGGGGGCAAAAGGTATAAAAGGCACACAGATACCGAGTATAAGGTACAAATGGCAGCAATGGAAGGACCAGACAATCAGCCTTCATGGAATGAAGCAGCTCTCAGGATGTCTCCTCAGGTCCATATCCCTTCCAATAAATGAGATATTGGAGAGAATTTTGGACCCTCCAAGAATCCACGATCTTCTGCATCTCCTACTCCGAACCTCCATTGACAGAAACAAGAGGAGGCAGGGATAAGGTAGACAACACTGACAAGACAAACTCTATTAATAAAGATCTGTAGAACAGATTTGAAATGCAAAGCGCCGGACGAAATTTTAATCTAAAGGTCACCGGATTAAGAACCTCCAGAATCTCATACGGGCCAATAAATTTAGGACCCAACTTCGCTGATGGAAGTTTTAGCTTAATATTTTTGGATGATAACCAAACCTCATCATCCAAACTGAAGATGGGACCCACTGAACGTTTACTATCGGCCTTCCGTTTTTGGCGAAGCTGAGCCACTCCAATATTCTTCTTCCGAAACCCCTTCCAGACATCCCCAAGTTTCTGCATGGCAACCTTTACTATGGGACACCCAGAAGTCCTCCTAGAGAATTCACCAAAACAAGAATGAAAACCATAATTACCAAAACAAAGAGAGGTTCCAGTTGACGTATTGACCCAATTGTTAAATCAAACCTCAGGAAGAGGTAAAGATGAAGACCAGTGCACCTGATGAGCGACAATGAAACATCTTAAAATTTGCTCCAAGTATTGATTGGTCCTTTGTGTCTAACTGTTAGTTTCATGGTGGTAAGCAGAAGAAAACGAGAACTCAATCCTCAATTCCCTGCAAAATGCTGTCCAGAATTTGAAGGCAAATTGTACTCCCTATCAGAAACACTGTTCAGAGGGATTCCATGCAATCTTGTCACATGATTGATAACCTAGAAGGCATCTCAGCATTTGGTAATCTTGATAATGGGATAAAATAATCCGGTTTACTGATTCGGGAGTCAATGACCACCCAAATCACAGTTTTCCCTCCAGACAAAGGTCAATCCATGGACAAATTAGTCCATGGTCTTTTCGGAATTAGCAATGGAGCCAGTTCCCTGGCCGGCCAGTTATGAGAGACTATAGTGAGTCCCCAAATTACACAAGCGAATATAAATTCTTTAATATCATTAAGCATTGATGGCTACCAAAAGAGCCTAGCATTAGCTTTCTTCATAGCCGTGACCCCAGGGTGACCACTTAAGACAGAATCATGAAATTACTACAATAGACGTAATCTCAGGTACACAGAGAAACAAATAATTTGAACCCGGGAATAGAGGAAGGAGCCAACGATTAGGCTTCATGGATCTCTGTTGCCAACTCTGAGAATACCAAAGAAATCACAGTACCCTGGGGAAGAATGGAGAATGGAGGAAAAGCGGAATCAAAGCTGTGCGCCAAGGCGTCAGCCCTCACATTTTTAGACCCCGGCCCAAACGGGATAAAAAAAATGAATATACAGAAAAATATGGACCATCTGGTCTGTCTTTGGGTCAACCATTTAGCTGATTCAATATAAGTTACATTTTTATGACTTGATGAATAGCTCCCTCCAAAAAATGTCTCCATTCTTCAAAAACTAATTTGACAGCGAGTAACTCACAATTCCAAATTTCTCTCAGCAAACAAAAATTTCGTAGAGAAAAATGCCCATGGCTGCAAGTTGGTCAGCGTTTTGCACCTTGAGTCAATACAGCCTCTACCCCGATTTCAGAAGCATCCACCTCCACATTGAACGGCTTCTGGAGGACGATTGGGTAAGAACTGGTGCAAATATAAACACTCTTTTAATTTATTAAAAGCCCCAGCAGCATATTTCAACAAAAGCTAATATGCCCTCTTACTTGTGAAATCAGTGAGAAGTATAACGATCTGGGAAAAAACCCTTATAAATTTTCTGTATTAATTGGCGAATCCCAGAAACTGTTTCAATGCTGTAAGGAAGCGAGGTTGAATCCAATCACTTATGACCTGTAACTTTAACTTTCCAGGATCCATCTTAAACCCTTCAGCTGATACAATGAACCCTGAACAGAAAAAGTGCATTTCTCCAATTTAGCAAACAAAGAATTTTCTCTAAGCTTTTGCAAAACGAAATGGACGTATTCATAGTGCGACTCCAGATCAGAAGAACCAATTAGATTATAATCGAGATATTCTACAATAATCCTTTCAATACAATCAGAAGCTACAGTCATATGAAAAAGTTTGGGCACCCCTATTAATGTTAACCTTTTTTTTATAACAATTTGGGTTTTTGCTATTTCAGTTTCATATATCTAATATCTGATGGACTGAGTAATATTTCTGGATTGAAATGAGGTTTATTGTACTAACAGAAAATGTGCAATCCGCATTTAAACTAAATTTGACAGGTGCAAAAGTATGGGCACCTCAACATAAAAGTGACATTAATATTTTGTAGATCCTCCTTTTGCAGAAATCACAGCCTCTAGTCGCTTCCTGTAGCTGTTAATGAGTTCCTGGATCCTGGATGAAGGTAGATTTGACCATTCCTGTTTACAAAACAATTCCAGTTCAGTTAAGTTTGATGGTCGCCGAGCATGGACAGCTGCTTCACATCATCCCACAGATGTTCAATGATATTCAGGTCTGGGGACTGGGATGGCCATTCCAGAACATTGTAATTGTTCCTCTGCATGAATGCCTGAGTAGATTTGGAGCGGTGTTTTGGATCATTGTTTTGCTGAAATATCCATCCCCTGCGTAACTTCAACTTCGTCACTGATTCTTGCACATTATTGTCAAGAATCTGCTGATACTGAGTTAAATCCATGCGACCCTCAACTTTAACAAGATTCCCGGTGCCGGCATTGGCCACACAGACCCAAAGCATGATGGAACCTCCACCAAATTTTACTGTGGGTAGCAAGTGCTTTTCTTGGAATGCCGTGTTTTTTTCCTCCATGCATAACGCCTTTTTGTATGACCAAACAACTCAATCTTTGTTTCATCAGTCCACAGGACCTTCTTCCAAAATGTAACTGGCTTGTCCAAATGTGCTTTTGCATACCTCAGGTGACTCTGTTTGTGGCGTGCTTGCAGAAACGGCTTCTTTCGCATCACTCTCCCATACAGCTTCTCCTTGTGCAACGTGCTCTGTATTGTTGACCGATGCACATTGACACCATCTGCAGCAAGATGATGCTGCAGGTCTTTGGAGGTGGTCTGTGGATAGTCCTTGACTGTTCTCACCATTCTTCTTCTGTGCCTTTCTGATATTTTTCTTGGCCTGCCACTTCTGGGCTTAACAAGAACTGTACCTGTGTTCTTCCATTTCCTTACTATGTTCCTCACAGTGGAAACTGACAGTTTAAATCTCTGAGACAACTTTTTGTACCTTCCCCTGAACAACTATGCTGAATAATCTTTGTTTTCAGATCATTTGAGAGTTGTTTTGAGGAGCCCATGATGCCTCACTTCATAGGAGATTCAAATAGGAGAACAACTTGCAAGTGGCCACCTTAAATACCTTTTCTCATGATTGGATACACCTGCCTATGAAGTGCAAAGCTCAATGAGGTTACAAAACCAATTTAGTGCTTTAGTAAGTCAGTAAAAAGTAGTTAGGAGTGTTCAAATCAAGAAATTGATAAAGGTGCCCATACTTTTGCACCGGTCAAATTTTGTTTAAATGCGGATTGCACATTTTCTGTTAGTACAATAAACCTCATTTCAATCCAGAAATATTACTCAGTCCATCAGGTATTAGATATATGAAACTGAAATAGCAAAAACCAAAATTGTTATAAAGAAAAAAGGTTAACATTAATAGGGGTGCCCAAACTTTTTCATATGACTGTATATTATTCATAAAGTTTTGAAAAAATATAGGCGCATTGGTTAACTAAAAAACAATGACAAGGTTTTCAAATAGATTATATAGATCAGGGATAAGTAGAAGCGGGTGAGTATTCTTAACAGTAATTGGTTTAATTCACAGAAAGCGAGGCCAGGACGATGACCTCCATCTTTCATTTTGGCAAAGAAAAACCCAGCAACTAAAAGCAACAAGGAAGAAGGGATATGACTAGAGTTTGATAAAAGTTTGCTAATTTCAAATTTGGTACCAACCTTAGCCTCTTCGGTTCGGGCTCAGCTACCTGAGTACTTTGCTCATAAGTCGGAAATGTTTGGTAACTATTCGTTTGCAGATAACCCACTCCCAGCCCCATCATTGCCATGTTAACTATTAGCATGGCTGTGATTGGCCAGGGAAATTACTATAAGAAAGGAAACAAAAGAGTTAAAGCACGACATATCTATCAAGTCTCACATGGCTGTAACTGCTCCCGCAGCTGTATTTCCAGGGCTGCTGATTATCCTGCTACATTTTCACTGCTTTGCCCGGTCATCGGGATCTCTGATTGGCTGCTGTCAGTCCCCACCCCCAGACAGAGTCTGTAATTGGTTGTAATCACAGTCCCTTAATGCGGGTCTATTATATGTGGTGTAAAATTAATAACTAAAATTGGCATAGAGTGCCCCCATCTATTTATACCAGCACACATAAAGCCCACGGCTACAAGCAGCAGTCCCCAGCTGTGCGCTTATCTTGGCTGTGTATCAAAATAAAAGGAATCGCATGTGGATTTTTTTTAAAAAAAAATTAAATGAATAATTTTAAAAAATCAGCATGTGGTCCCCCCAAATTTTGATTCCCAGCATTGATAAAGCCTGAAGGTTGGGGGCTGGTTTTCTCAGGCTGTTGAGACCCATGCCTTTTGAGCCACCACAGCCTAAAATTAGCAGTCTGCAGCTGCCCAGGATTGTCACATCCATTAGATGTGACAACCCCGGAACTTTACCTGGCTCCTCCCAATTGCTCTGGTGCAGTAGTAATTGGGGTAATAAGGGGTTAATAACAGCTGTGAGCTGCCACTAAGCCCTAGATTAGTAACGGGAGGCATCTATGAGATCCCCCGTTACTAATCTGTAAGTGAAAGTAAATAAACACAATCACCAAAAAAATTCTTTATTTGAAATAAGACAAAAAAGTACCCTCTTTATTCACTTTATAAACACCCAAAATACCCCTGAAGGTCTGATATAATCCACACGAGGTCCCAAGACAATACTGGCTCTACTATATCTGAACTGAAAGCAAGCGGCTATAGAACATGACCACATGCTGTAATTTCAGGCAGAGACTGAGCAGCGATCAGCAGTAACGTCACTAAGGTTATTAGTGGTCACAGCTCTCCACCTGTATGCACAGGTAACCTGACCACAGGGGACCTCAATGTACTCAGTGACCTCACCTTAGGTGACATCACTGAGTTCACAAACCTGCATCTCCTGGCAGAAAATTGCATTTTTTTGCCAAGAGATGCAGATTTGGTGCTGAAATTTCTATATTATATTTCTGCTCCCAATCTACACCTCCTGGAAAAAAAATAGCATCAAAACTTCATCATAACGCATGTGGTCTTCATACTTTTTTTTGCCAGGAGGTGTAGATTGGGTGCAGTAATAGGGTGTTAAAGTTTCAGAGCCAAATTTGCATCTCGTGACAAAAAAATGCACAAAAATGGTATTGATGCCATTTCGTTTCAGATTTCTGCCAGGAGGTGCAAATTTGGTGCTGAAACGTCTGCACTAGATTTCTGCACTAAATTTTCAACCCCTGGCAGAAAACCGCACCGAAACAGCGAAAAAACAAAAAGTAAGTTATGTGTAATAATGAAAAATGACACAGGTAAGAAGTATTGAACACATGAAGAAAAGAGGTGCGAGAAGCAACGGAAAGTCCTGACACCAGCAGAAATCTATCAGTAATTGGGAAGCAATCCTGTCACTTAGGGAAAAATAATATCAGGTTCAGCAGATGGATGATAAAAAGGTGTATCATTACCAAGGTTCCACACAAGAAACATCTCATTATGGGTAAAACCAGTGAGCTTTCTTAAGATCTTCCCAACCTTCTTGTTACAGAACATACTGATGGCATTGGTTAAAAAATAATTTCTAAACTACTGAAAGTCCCAGTGAGCACTATTGAGGCCATAATCTGGCTGTGGAAAGAACATAATTCCATCATATACCGGCCATAACTAGGTGCTCCCTCGCAATATTTCAAATAGAGTGAAAATAATGATCATAAGAGTTGTCAAAGAGCCAAGGACACCTGTGGAGAGCTACAGAAAGTCCTAAAATCAACAGGTACAATTATTACAAAGAAAACAATAAGTAATGCACTCCCTGTATGCACGCTCCTGTATGCACGCTCACCACCAAGATCTAATGCTGAACAAAAAGCAGGATCAAGAGTGTTTAGTCAAGTCTGTGAAGTACTGGGAAAATATAATATGGTCAGATGAGACCAAGCTTGAACTCTTTGGAGGTCATAATACACACCATGTTTGGAGGCCAAAAGGCAAATCACCCCAAAAACACAACAGTGAAGTGTGGAGGTGGGAACATCATGATATGGGGCTGTTTTTCAGCAGATGGCACTGCCAAACTTCATATAATTGAAAGAAGGATGAATGGACAATACCGAGTCATTCCTGATGAAAATCTGCTGCCATCTACTAGGGTTATGAAGATGAAACGAGGGTGGACATTTCAACAAGACAGTGATCCCAAACACACGGCCAAGGAAACTCTCAAATGGTTTCAGAGAATGGAAATAAGGCTGCTAGAATGGCCGAGCTGAATCTAATAGAAATTGTATGGCAGGAACTAAAGCTCAGAGCTGATAGAAGGAGCAGGATGTGAGGAGTGTGTGTGTTGTGGGCGGGGGCCACTGCCGCTTCTGGGCCCACTCGGATCCGGGTTCGCTGCTGCGGCTCGAGTTGTGACCGGACCCGTGCTCACACGGCCGCCCGTCCTCACAACCATCGGAAAAGGGGTTATGTACAGGGGGAATTGTCTGTGATGCCACCCGTGGGTTGCGGTGAGGGATGGTGACACTGCCGCTGCCTGGTGATGGGGCGCCTGGGGCTGGTGGAATGGGGCAGCTAGATGGGATCCCCTCCATGGGTAGGGGAGGTGTAGTCCCGGGGCCCTGTGCCGGTACAAGGGAGTAATAGCTGCTGAAGGTGGCACGCCAGATTGGACCGGGGGTCAATGGTGTACTCCCAGTTCAGTAAATTCACACAAGTCCAGTGGTAAACCAAGTTGCAGTGACCGGCTGCTGTTGGAGGGTGTATTCGGGTCCCACCCCCTGGTTAGTGAACAGGGGTCCCTTCCTCCTGCATGTTATGTTTGTCTCTCCTGTTGGACGACTTTGCATGGAACAGAGAAGTCCACTCCCGGTTTTGTAAGTATTTGGGAGCTGTGGCCTGCGAAATCTGACCCTTGGGATCTCTGTGGGTTCTGACGGACACCCTATCCCCCGCGTTGGGGTTCCGTTTTGCTCTCTGAAACAAGGCCTGAAACCTCGTCCTCTGCTGGTGAATTAACAAGGGGCATGCAACCGTCCTTGCCCTAGGGCCCAGGCACCCCGTCTGTGCATGGCCTCCGGATCAGATTCCCGCTGTCGGCACCGGCGGGCTGCGACCCTGCCCCGGTCCACTTAAAGTCTCCCATGACCGTATCTAGATCGCCTGTGGCCCTGTTCACTGTCTGCCACCTAGCCAGGTAGTCCAGGGGCCCCTACCTCTGACTCCACTGCTGTCAGCACTTGACCTCAACTTGCACTACACAACACTCTAACTGGCCGACTTCAACTGACGTGTTCCCGCCTCTGACACCCCAGGACCCCTAGGTGGGCGTTCTCATCCACCTGATCCTGCCCACTGGTGTTCCCTTATTATCATGAGGGGGTGGCCAGGCCTCCATGGCTGTGTGTTGTACCTGAGTGTGGGTTTCTGGTGGAAACAAGGAGGATGTATACTTTTGTGGCTACCTGGTTTTGCCAGGGCGTAACGTGTGTGTGTGTGTGTGTGTGTGTGTAAGAATGGGCCAAAACCCCACTTGAGCAATGCAGGCAACTAGCATCTCTATAAAGAAGGCATTTGGAAATTGTCATCAACAACAAAAGAGAATGTACCAAGTATTGAACAAGTTTCAGTGAGCATGTTTACTACTTTTTCCCTGTGTCATTGCTCCGTATTACACATCACTCTATTTATGGATAGCTATGGATTTATTTTTTCACCCGTGTGGATTGGATGGGTTGTTACTGACATCTGGTAAGAAAATCAAGTTAATAAAATTGCACTTAATTTTATTCTGCAATCTGTATTCTTTCATTCATTTTCTGTCCCCCTGCCATGCAGTTTACAGCCTGATCCAAGTGCCCGATTTTACACTAATATAGGCTATATGTGAGGCCTGTTGTCTTCATGAGCTCATACATAAGCACAGTCTATATCCTCCACTTATATCCTCTTCATATGCTTTCCTCCCATATACAGCTGTTTTGTCTGCCCTCCTTGAGACTATACAGCCTTATATCCCTCTCCGCATTGTAAAATCCGTGTATATCACCTTTTCTCTTCCTCCTGCTATCTTCAAAATTGATTAAAGGAGGGGGAAAGAACAAAGAACTTTCAGATTAAGGTGTAGGCGCTCTGCCAGACTTTTATCAGTTTTGCAAAAGGACTTAAAGAGGACCTGCCTGACAATTCAACAGTGCAGTCCATGTACATTCTAAGTGACTTTGTAGCATTTAATTTTTTTTTTTTAATTTTTTTTTTGCATTGAAGCAATACATCTGTACAGAAAAATGAATAAACCTCAGAAGTGATGTACTCTAAGATTCAGTTCACATTTGCCGGACCGTGATGAGACTGGTCACATATTAGTTCTATGAAGTCTCTAACCACATTGCATCCCTTAATCAAATGTTTAAAACATTATTTTATCTATTAATTTAATGAGAAAATTCTAAATTATTATTATAATTGTATTTTCTATAATTGTAACTTGTATGTATATGTTCCTCCTGATTTGTAAAGCTGCGGAATATGTTGACGTTAAAGAAATAAAAATTATTATTATTATTATTATTATTATTGTTGTTATTATTATTATTATTATTATTATTATTATTAAATTAAGGAAATAAAAAAAAGTTAAATATTCAGAATGACCCACACGTTTATGTCGCTGAGCTCCTTTGTCGAATGAAAAAAATATTTCTAAAAAAAACACATAAAAAACAGGAAAAATAAGAAAAAAAAAACGAATTAATACAAAAACAATAAATGACACTAAAATATTAAATATGATATATAGAAAAATAATATAATAAATACATATAATATAAAACAATACATTTTAAATGAAATATTAATGCTAAATCAACATGTGGCACTAGAATCCTGTGCACGCAGCTCTGCGCAGCTCCGACCCCGGCTTATAAAACATTGCGAGAATACAGTGTAATAAATTATATTCTCATGAGATTAATTACATTGTTGTTGTATTGGATAAATGAGTGTAATCCTTCCAAGGGACTGGACGCAGACTGGATTAGATTTGTTTAATGAAAAAGAAATATTCCTCAAACTGAAAATTTTCTGATAAGCAAATGTCTGTGAGCCATATTCTCTATTACCAATATCTCTGTCACCAACAAATATTTATAGTTCTGCACAATGTATCACCTGTCAGGACTGCATTAAAGTGTACATAAAGAATGATTTATGTATTTATGTTATTTACTATAGACTTATACTCCAGAGCTGCACTCACTATTCTGCTGGTGCAGTCACTGTGTACATACCTCACATTACTGATCCTGAGTTACCTCCTGTATTATACTCCAGAGCTGCACTCTCTATTCTGCTGGAGCAGTCACTGTATACATACATTACATTACTGATCCTGAGTTACCTCCGGCATTATCCTCCAGAGCTGCACTCACTATTCTGCTGGTGCAGTCACTGTGTACATACATTACTGATCCTGAGTTACCTCCTGTATTATACTCCAGAGCTGCACTCACTATTCTGCTGGTGCAGTCACTGTGTACATACATTACTGATCCTGAGTTACCTCCTGTATTATACTCCAGAGCTGCACTCACTATTCTGCTGGTGCAGTCACTGTGTACATACATTACATTACTGATCCTGAGTTACATCCTGTATTATCCTCCAGAGCTGCACTCACTATTCTGCTGGTGCAGTCACTGTGGACATACATTACTGATCCTGAGTTACCTCCTGTATTATACTCCAGAGCTGCACTCACTATTCTGCTGGTGCAGTCACTGTGTACATACATTACTGATCCTGAGTTACCTCCTGTATTATACTCCAGAGCTGCACTCAATATTCTGCTGGTGCAGTCACTGTGTACATACATTACATTACTGATCCTGAGTTACCTCCTGCATTATACTCCAGAGCTGCAGTCACTATTCTGCTGGTGCAGTCACTGTGTATATACACATTACATTACTGATGCTGAGTTACCTCCTGCATTATACTCCAGAGCTGTACTCACTATTCTGCTGGTGCAGTCACTGTGGACATACATTACTGATCCTGAGTTACCTCCTGTATTATACTCCAGAGCTGCACTCACTATTCTGCTGGTGCAGTCACTGTGTACATACATTACTGATCCTGAGTTACCTCCTGTATTATACTCCAGAGCTGCACTCACTATTCTGCTGGTGCAGTCACTGTGCACATACTTTACATTACTGATCCCGAGTTACCTCCTGCATTATACTCCAGAGCTGCACTCACTATTCTGCTGGTGCAGTCACTGTGTACATACATTACATTACTGATCCTGAGTTACCTCCTGTGTTATACTCCAGAGCTGCACTCACTATTCTGCTGGTGCAGTCACTGTGTACATACATTACATTACTGATCCTGAGTTACCTCCTGCATTATACTCCAGAGCTGCACTCACTATTCTGCTGGTGCAGTCACTGTGTACATACATTACTGATCCTGAGTTACCTCCTGTATTATACTCCAGAGCTGCACTCACTATTCTGCTGGTGCAGTCACTGTGTACATACATTACATTACTGATCCTGAGTTACCTCCTGCATTATACTCCAGAGCTGCACTCACTATTCTGCTGGTGCAGTCACTGTGTACATACATTACTGATCCTGAGTTACCTCCTGTATTATACTCCAGAGCTGCACTCACTATTCTGCTGGTGCAGTCACTGTGTACATACATTACATTACTGATCCTGAGTTACCTCCTGTATTATACTCCAGAGCTGCACTCACTATTCTGCTGGTGCAGTCACTGTGTACATACATTACTGATCCTATACTGATCCTGAGTTACCTCCTGTATTGTACTCCAGAGCTGCACTCACTATTCTGCTGGAGCAGTCACTGTGTACATACATTACATTACTGATCCTGAGTTACCTCCTGTATTATACTCCAGAGCTGCACTCACTATTCTGCTGGTGAATCCCTGTGAATATGCAGTATATTACCTGTTACATCTTGTACACTAATGGTGTAAAATTTGTCACCCTTGAAATTGTCCCAGAAAAGGAGGGATTTCTCCCAGAAAATTAATGTAATTACACGTTTTGTTATTCACAGGCTTATTTGCTTTGTGTGTATTGGAACAACACAAAAAAACAGGAAAAAAAGGCAAATTGGAGATAATTTATCACAAAACCCCAAAAAGGGCAGGACAAAATTGTTGGCACCGTTCCAAAAATGTGGGTAAACAACTTTTCATCAAGCATGTGACGCTCATTGAAACTCAGCTGTGGCAAGTAACAGGTGTGGGCAATATGAATTTCACACCTGAAATCAGATAAAAAGGGGAGAAGTTGACTCAATCTTTGCATTGTCTGTGTCTGAGGACTTGAGAACCAAAAGTGTTAAAAAAAATATCAATAACCTCAAGGTTACAAGTCCATCTCCAAAGATCTTGATGTTCCTTTGTCCACAATGTGCAACATAATCAAGAAGTTTACAACCCATAGAACTGTAGCTAATCTCCCTGGACGGCAAAGAACAATTTATGAAATAGTGGGATGGTGGATTAGCAGGTGCAATTCCAGGCTCAGGGTACATCAGTGTCAGCGTGAAATATCCATCGACATTGGAATGAAGTGACACGCTACGGAGGAGACCCAGGAAGACCTCACTGCGGACACACAGATGTAGAAAAGATAAACAGCAGCTTGAAAATATATGTGAGTAAGCCAAACTTCTTCTGGAAAGCGTCTTGTGGACAGATGAGATCACGATAGAGTTGTTTGATAAAGCACATCAGTCTACCAATTACTGAAAACTGAATTTTTCAACAATTTTGGTTCTCAAGCCCTTAAACAGTTCTTGTCTCTTTTTTCCTGGTCTCCATTCTTAGTGTGTCACACACAGACACACAATGCACAGATTGAGTCAACTTCTCCCCTTTTTATCAGGTGCAGGTGTGATTTCCATATTGCCCACACCTGTTACTTGCCACAGGAACATCGCATGCTGGAAACAAAGTTGTTTATCCACAGTTTTGGAAAAGTTCCGATTGTGCTTGGCCCATTTTTGCGGTTTTGTGGGAAATTATGTCCATTTTGCCTTTTTTCTCAGTTGTTTTGTGTTGTTCTGTGCCGCCCCCGTGTCTGCAGCCGGGCTGCTCGGATCCGGATCTGCGGTGGCTCGAGGGTCTCCGGACCCAGGGGTCGTGCGGCCACTCAAAGGGGGTATTTACAGGGGATTATAAATTTAGAGTTTGTGATGTCACCCGTGGTGTGTGGTAAGGTTGAGTACCACCGCTGCAGTTGGGAGTACCCAGGGGCGATGGAGTGGGCAACTAGGCAGTTTAGCCCCTCCACGGGTAAGGGGGATGCCCCGGCACTCGGTGATGGTGACAGGGATGTGCCGTTAGGGGTGAAAGGGTTACTTGCATACTCACTCAGTCCATAAAGCTGACACCAACAACTTTGTAAACCAAAGTTCTGGACACTGCTGTCGCTGAGGGGAGCTAGTTTGGGTCCTGTCCCCAATGGTATTGCCTGGTGATCCGTGACCTTCCTCCTGGCTCTAAGTTTACTTGTCAGTTGGTCCCGGTAGTGTAGAACTAGTAAGGTCCCGCTCCCCACTATGGCTTACTGAGGCAGCTTGCTCTCAGGGTTCACGCTTGGGATTTTCTGGACCGTTTTGTGGAAAGTCCTATCCCCCTCGTTGCGCTAGTACCCCGATTTTGGAGCAGGTGGAGAGTGGATCTTGAAGGCTCTGTTCTCGTCGGGTAAATTGTCAGGTTGCCTGAAGCTACACCCTGACCTGTGGTCCACGTACCCCGTCGTGCCCTGGTCCCAGCCCAGTGATGGTACAAGGCCGCCGGCTGTCCGCCTCGACAGCTCTGTGCCCCTTGTCATGATCCCCTGCGACCGGGGGTCCAACTCCTACTAGGCCCAGACCACCATCTGCCACCTAGTTACTTCCAAGGAGCTCCTGACCTCCTCTCTCCTTCACTTCCTACACTTCACTGACCTACTCCTGACACTCCTGACCTCCCCTTAACCAACCCCCCACGTGGGCGACCCTATTCCACTCAGGCCGTCCACTGGTGTGTCTGGTGGGTGTGGTGCAGAGTGTTCCTAGGATTTTGATTGGCTGATGTTGGGTACACCATAAGTTGGGAATCCGTAACCAAGGAGGAGGTGGATATTGCACGGGAGGACAGATTGCACAATACCTTGTGATGACCTGATAGGCCAGGGTGTCACAGTTCCAAAACATACAAAGGAGATAAACATGTACAGTATATAACAAAACAAAAATGTGTAATTACAGCAATTTCATGGGAGAAATTCTTCCTTTTCTGGAACAATTTCAAGAGGCCCAACACTTGGCCATGACTGTGTGTAGTTTATATAGAGATTATTAAAAGTAACATTTTATGTAAATGTACCGCCCCGGGGCTCGGTCGGCTGCCGAGCCGCTCGGATCCGTGCTCGTCAGTGGGTGGCTCGAGCTCTCCACGGACCTGGGGGTCACGTGGCTCTGAAAGGGGGTTGGCGCTACACGTAGGGACTTCGGTGGGGAGGTCCACGACCGGAGCCGCGGTTGTTTGCAGGGGATTTAATTTTGTGACGCCACCCACGGGTTGTGGGGAATGGATGGACACCACCGCTGCCGTTGACTAGGCTCCCGGGGACGGTGTTGCGCAGCTTGGTGTTGACCCCCTCCGCGGGTAGGAGGATGATGGTCCCGGGGGCCCGAGGGAGGTGCTGAGGAGAGGGGATGGATGCGTGCTGGGGTGTCAGTGCGGTGCGCGGCCCGAAGGCACTGGTGTACTCACTATGATAAACACGCTGGAGTCTCTGGTAAACCAAACAAGATTGTGAACGGTGCCCGCAGCCGGCTGCAGCTTCTCCTTAACAGGTTGGTGGTTTCCGCCTTTCTCCTGCACCTCTCTTTTGTAAAGGTTGCGACTCTTATGCCTAAGCAACGGTAGTCCGCTTCCCGGCTTGCTGTGTGTCGGGAGAGCCCTGTTTGCCCGTAGACGTTGACCCCTCGGGTCTCTATACCTTGGCGGTGGCTTTACCCTAATGGTTGGGCTGTTGTCTTCAGTCGGGTCTTGTGTGGGATAGGTCCTAAAGTCCAGTCCTCAGTCAGTTGATTTGACTCAGCCCGGTTGTTTCTGGGCCTCGTACTGGGTCTGAGTACCCCTCCTTGTGCTCCGGTTTCCAATCGGTTCCCCGGTTTGGTACCGGCAGGCCACCACCCGATCCCGGTCCCTACGGTTCCACCGGCTGTAATCCCAGCTCCTGCAGGCGGCCACCACCGTCTGCATCCTTGCCAGAGGTGACTGGGCTCCAACCAGACACCTGGTGTAGACTTTGGCAGGCCTGAGCACAGGTCTGCCCTTGAACTTGACTCCACTTCACTCCACTGTCAAAGCTCAACTCTCACTCACTGTTTTCCCGCCTCCGGGCCTGTGAACTCCTCGGTGGGCAGAGCCAACCGCCTGGCTCCACCCCCCTGGTGTAAACATCAAACCCGGAGGGAGGTGACAAAGGTTTTGTAGTTTGGCTGCTGTCACCTTTCTAAGGGGAGGGTGTGTGTGTATGCATGGGACTGCCTGGGACGACCTGGCTAGTCCAGGGCGTCACATAAATAAGTATATAAATAAATAAATACAATTTTATTTTATTGAATATTTTATTTTATTATGTGATCTACTTTACTGACTATTTGCCGTAGTTGAAGATTTTTCCGGGACTTCCTTTTTTGGTGGTGAAGCTTTTTGATCTGGGTCAAACCGGGGGATAAGTGAAAAATGGTCTTCAATACGCCGGATACGCCGGAGGGGCACTTAGAAAACCTGGTGATGCCATTTGGCCTTACCAACGCGCCTGCTGTATTCCAACAATTCATGAATGATGTTTTTTCTCATCTTTTGGGGAAGTCTGTAATCATTTACCTTGGTGACATTCTCATAAACTCACGGGATTATGGGTCTCATGTTGAACATGTCAGATGGAGAGAATAAGTTATTCTCAGAGATAATAAGTTGTATGCTAAATTGCAGAAGTGTATTCACCATATAGGAACTTTCATTTTGGGGGTTACATAATTTTTGCTGCAGGTTTTGCAAGCTTTATTGAAATAGGGCCATCCTGGAAACCTTAAAGGCCGCTTTACACACTGCGACATCGCTAGCGATGTCGCTAGTGACCGCCCCCGTCGTTTGTGCGTCACGGGCAAATCGCTGCCCATGGCGAACAATATCGGAGGTACGCGTCACATGTACTTACCTGCCTAACGACATCGCTGTGGCCGGCGAACAACCTCTTTTCTAAGGGGGCGGTTCATGCGGCGTCACAGTGACGTCACACAGCAGGCAACCAATAGAAGTGGAGGGGCGGAGAGCAGCTGCATGAACGTCACTCCCACCTCGTTGCCGGAGGATGTAGGAACGTTGTTGTTCGTCGTTCCTGGGGTGTCACTGAGTCGCCCACCACAGCGCTTTAGTGGGACACTGCGGGGAATTCTCTGTAGGGACCCTTCTGGCAACAGGAATGTCAGGTTCACTTGTATAGGAGTCGTGACGCCACTCTCGGTTTTGCGGTCAGGATGAAAGGTGTCTGCGTACCGCCCCGCGCTTGGCTGCAGCCGACCCGCTCGGGTCCAGGTTCGTTTGGTGGGTGGCTCGAGCGCCTCTGGATCCGGGGGTCACGTCGCTCTGCAAGGGGATGCTGGCGATCTCGATGGGGGTGGTTAGGTAGGTGTATGGCCGGAGCCGTGTTTAAGTTCGTAACGCCACCCATGGGACATGGTGAAGGTGGGTAGACACCACCGCTGCAGTTACGGGGGTACCCGGGGGAGATGGTCGTGCAGCAAGATGTTAACCCCTCCGTGGGCAGGGATGGTGGCCCCGGGACCCGTTTGGGGATAGTGGTAGTTGGGCGGTGTAGGGCTGTGTGCGGCCGGATGGTACTGTTGTACTCATGATTACTGACACACTCAAGTCTCTGATGAACATAGTTGATGGTGGTCGGTGCCCGCAGCCGGCTGCGTCTTGTCCCCCACCCGGGTTGGTGGTCTTGGCCTTTCTCCTGCACCTCTTTATGTTTGTGTAGACTGCCTGTGCCTTAGCAGTGGGAGTCCGCTCCCCGGCTGTGTATGTACCGGTGGAGTCCGTTTGCCTGCAGGCGCTGGCCGGTGGGATCTCTCTGCCTGTGCGGTGGCTTTCTATCCTCCTCAGTGGGCTAGACCTCAATGAGTGAATTCGACGTGGTCCAGTGGCTTCTGGGCCTCGTTCTGGGTCTGAGTACCCCCCTTGTGCTCCGGTTTCCAGTCGGTTCCCCGGTTCGGTACCGGCGGGCCACTACCCTGTCCCGGTCTCTTACGGTTCCACTTGGCCATCTTTCCGGCTCCTGCAGGCCAGGCCACCGCCTGCCTCCTAGTCTAGGTACCAGGGCTACGACCCTGGCACTTGTCAGTTTCCGCTGCAGACCTGGGCACAGGTCTGCCGCACTCTACTCCTCTCACTACTTCACTCCACTTGAACTTGAACTGACTGAACACTGTTTCTCCTGCCTCAGGCCCTCTGGACTCCTCGGTGGGCGTGGCCAACTGCCTGGCTCCGCCACCTGGTGTGACCATCAAGCTCTGAGGGAGGTGACTAGGTTTTAGTGTGGTTGGCTGCTGTTACCTTTTTAGGGGGACGGGTGTTATGCAAGGGCCTACCTGTGACCACCTGCCTAGTGCAGGGCGTCACATTCCCCCTTGGTTTAATACAGACCATCCGCGGGTTGTCCGACCACCACCGTTTATTTTAACTGAAAAAGATAAAAAGATAAATACATATACAACCATAATAACATTATTTACATTTTTCAAGTATACGTGAAAGTTCTTCCCTTGCGGGAGGCATTTAGCTTAAACGTTTCAAACATTTTTATTAACAGGGCACAGGACGGGACCGGGTCCTTTCAGTCACCCACCCAAA
Source organism: Anomaloglossus baeobatrachus (assembly GCF_048569485.1). Taxonomy (NCBI): domain Eukaryota; kingdom Metazoa; phylum Chordata; class Amphibia; order Anura; family Aromobatidae; genus Anomaloglossus; species Anomaloglossus baeobatrachus. The sequence continues at coordinate 687,970,213 of NC_134355.1, read as the reverse complement.
CAAACCTAGACTTTGGTGCCACCGCTAAGCAATGGGGCGCACCCCTTTTCTCCAGTCCAGGAAACAGAAACGGGTCCGGGTATTGCCCAAACGGGCCGGGTACAAAGTTCCATACCCGGCAGTCTCTCAGAGGCCCCACGTTCAGGGTACCCCTGTCCCGGAGGATTGTCACTGGTTGCCTTAGTGACAGGGCCTCGCCCATCACATTCCCGCAGGCCCTTCCTCCAGCCTGCCTCTCCGGAGGCTGTGGGACCGAAAGGGTGGTCCGGGATTATTTACAAACCCAATAGTTTTTGGGTGGCCTGCAAGTTCTCAACCTTGTTCATGGGTTTTAAACGGGGCAAATCAACAAAGTCCCAACAGTGACGGGCAGTATGGTCCCAATGGGGACTTCAACATGGTAGATGGGATTCGCTACCTTTCAACACTGGTGCTCCACATATTCGTCCTCCAGCACCACATCAGGACTGTATGGTGGGGGAGGGGACTGAATGTGCCTCAGGGCACTGCGGCTCACCCTCCTCTTTAGACTCAGGGTGAACCAGCCCCTCTCCCCACAATGCTGGGTGTAGGTGACGAGCTCGCCGGGCTTCAGGTCATGATCCGGGTGACCCAAGGAGAGGTGAGGGTTAACGTCCTGCCGGGAGATGAAAGATGAACCCCCATCCATGCCGGGGGTCGAACTGCCGGACCTGGCCCTCGTAGTTTGGGCCCCATACCCGTACCCGGTAGGTGGCACTCTGGAGATTTTCCTTCTCCCGGATGATACGGGCCACACCTCGGCCTTCTGCCTCTCCCGGACCGCTATTTCCTGGCCCAGCTGGTTCTGCTGCGGCTCCCAATATGGAGCGTCTGCCTGCTCCCTTTGCGCGGGGGCCGGGCCCAGCCGGATCTCCCCCGTGCCGGCTACGACCGGCACCATCTGGATTGGGGAACCCTGATGTGTCGCGGCCTGCTGTGCTGCCTTGCAGCGACAACACTCCGCCGCCTCAACCGAGGCCTAGGACCTGGGAGCGGCCAGCGTTACCTCCTGGGCCTTCTTCCGGTCAGCATCCACCACCTTCCTGGCCGGGCGGACTGCCGGGGCCTGAGCCTCTCGGGGCACGGTCTCCTTCAGGACCGGCGGGTCCACTCTGGTAACAGGCACCTTCCACGGGAGCGGGAGCAGTACTGGTCATACAAGCGGCCGTCCGCGGGTTGCCTCTACAGGTGGATCCTCACAGGCGTCTGGGACGGGTTCCGCTGCCGTTGTCGGGGGCAGCGGACCGAGCGTAGGAGCAGGGGCAGCCAATACGGGCGATGCGGGGGGCAACATGGAGGGCAGGAGCAGACTGGGTCCCTCAGCTGCAGCGGCCGGTCCCTCGGGGACATAGGTGCGTGGGTCGCGTACCCGCTCCTCCAGAATTGCCTCCACCTCATGTGCCCGCACGACTGCGGCTATCTCCCCCATCTTGGCCACCCACCGCTCCATGAGGAAGCGCACCTGGCCCTGCAGCCGACAGCACATCTGCGAGGTCCGGGCTTCCACCCACGCCGCTGTTCCAGGCGCGGGCTCCGGGATCTCGGGCTTGCTGGACGGGGCGGACATGGTGCACTCTCGGGGTCCAGGAACCAAACGGGTGGCAGAGTCCTGGAGTCCCTGCCCTTTATCAGCTTGGTCACATGGTCCGCTCCCTGGCTGTGTATGTACCGGTGGAGTCCGTTTGACCGCAGGCGCTGGCCGGTGGGATCTCTCTGCCTGTGCGGTGGCTTTCTATCCTCCTCGGTGGGCCAGACCTCAATGAGTGAATTCGACGTGGTCCAATGGCTTCTGGGCCTCGTTCTGGGTCAGAGTACCCCCCTTGTGCTCCGGTTTCCAGTCGGTTCCCCGGTTCGGTACTGGCGGGCTACTACCCTGTCCCGGTCCCTTACGGTTCCACCTAGCCGTCTTCCCAGCTCCTGCAGGCCAGGCCACCGCCTGCCTCCTAGTGTAGGTACCAGGGCTATGACCCTGGCACCTGTCAGTTTCCGCTGCAGACCTGGGCACACTCTACTCCTCTCACTACTTCACTCCACTTGAACTTGAACTGACTGAACACTATTTCTCCTGCCTCAGGCCCTCTGGACTCCTCGGTGGGCGGTGCCAACCACCTGGCTCCACCCCCTGGTGTGACCATCAAGCTCTGAGGGAGGTGACTAGGTTTTAGTGTGGTTGGCTGCTGTTACCTTTTTAGGGGGACGGGTGTTATGCAAGGGCCTACCTGTGACCACCTGGCTAGTCCAGGGCATCACATCTGCAGTCTGGTGTTATGGCCTCCCGAGAGTAAGGCTGGTTTCAGGGGCTCGGGTATATGTGTGTGGAACCACAGGTCGCAGAATAACTCAAACACAGTCCAGAAAGTCTTTCAACTTGTTTACTTACTTTTGGATGGTTGGTGAGAAACCTGGGTGATGCTGAGATTATACCAGGTGGAACCAGGAATTCCTGCAGGCCATTCTGAGGGTAGCTATTAACTCGCCTTCCTTGCACTTCTTTTGTTTCGGATAACCCCTGACTTGCAGTATCGTGGGATTCATCCAGGGAAAGTTGCTACTGCCTTTCCTTCCCTTTCTGGCCCGTTTGCCGGCAGCGTGGACCTGGTGAGATGGCTTCTGGCCCTATCTCCTTATGGGTCCCCCTGGTGCTGCTGAGGCTCGAACTCTGGATCTTTGGTGAGGAACCTCTAGTCCCCTCACTGGTAAGTTTAGCAGATCAGTAGTTCGATATCTGGCTCTAGGGACCTGTTCCCTGTGCGTGTGTAGTTACCAGCAATCCCCGTACTCGACTGCCTCTCTTCAGGTGTCTTTCAGGCTGACTTTCTGGTCACTGTACTCGCCCGCTAACAGCTACCACCCCTGTAGGGTCTGACTAATGTGGCTGTACATCTGCTCCCTTCAGCAACTTCTGTACACTGCTCCAGACTGGCTTGCTCCTCCTCCTTTTCCTGTCTGCCACTGCATCTAGCTTCCAGCCTTTCCACTACACCCCTTGCTGAGAACTGAAAGCTAACCTCTTCTGAGGCTACCCAAGGGTCCCCTCTAAAGGTGTGGGAGACCTGGTTGCTATGTGTCTGCATGTGCACACCTCATTCTGGCCTTTTGGAATTACCTGGAAGCACTGTCCCAGCATGGGTGCAGTACTCAGTGGTGCCTGACCAGGTCAGGGGTTCCACATCACGATGTGTGCAGCCTCAGGAACGACGAACAACCTGCGTCCAGAACGAGCAACGATATTTGGGAAATAAACGACGTGTCAACGATCAACGATTTGGTGAGTATCTGTGATCGTTAGTGGACGCTCGTAAGTGTCACACGCAACAACGTCGCTAACGAGGCCGGATATGAGTGACGAATTCTTTCACCCCACCGATATCTCGTTAGCGATGTCGTTGCGTGTAAAGCGGCCTTTAGACTCTGCAATGTTTTTTTAGGTTTTGTGAATTATTACAGTAAGGTTAATAAGAACTTCTCTGCCATAGCAAAACCTCTCATTGACATGAATAAAAAAAGGTACATACTTCAAAATGGCCTGAGGGTGCTTTGTATGCAATTGACCGCCTGAAAAATGCTTCTCGTCGGCACCTGTATTGACACAACCTGATGTGTCTCAGCCTTACATGGTGGAGTTTTAAGTGTCGGAAGGGTTGGTGGGAGGTGTGTTGTCTCAAGGTCTGTCTCTTGGTAATCTCTGTCCACTCGATTTTTTCACTAAGAAACTGTCGTTGGCTGGACGTAAGTACGATATTGGAAACAGAAAGATACTGGTGATGAAATTAGCGTTTGAGGAATGACAATCCTTTTTGGAGGGAACTATCCATCCTGTTACAGTAATTACCAACCATAAAAATCTTTTCCACCTTGAGTATCCTAAGCGTCTTACACTGAGACAAGCTCAGTGGTCATTGTTTTTCAATATGTTTGATTTCTTTGTAACTTATCACCCTGGTTCTAAAAACATTAAAGTCAATGCTTTGTCAATGAGTTTTCTGGGGGGGAGGACCCTGTGAGGAACATGTCCTCATTCTTCAGTGCGGTGTTCCTGAACAGTGGTTTCTGACCACATAAGAGATATTGGTGTTAGTAGGAGAAATTGTCACAATTTATGGGGTCCTTTTTCTCCTAATATCCCTTGTAAAAATACATACAAATTGGAAGATTCAAGTCTTGACTTCCTTAATCTCTTGCCAGTGCCAGAAGTTCTGGAGGCGCTGGTGAAACACAAAGAAGGAGACCAGCAAAAGAAAGGAGAAGGTGCCTTAGAAAGCCAGCAGATGACTGTCCGGGAGCTGAGAAGACAAGGACAGAGTGGGGCTTATCTTTATGATGCTTCCTTTGTATTTAGTCTATTCTTGGCGCACAAGAGTACAGCAGAATGGTGGTCATCTTACTGCCATTTTGCTGAATTCATAAGAATCAAATTCCCCAAATCTTTGAATTGTTAGAATTGGGGATTTTTTGGAAATTCTAAGCTACCATATTTTCCGGATTATAAGACGCACTCCTCCCCCCAAAGCTGAGGAAAAATGTGAATGCGTCTTATAGTCCGGATATGCCTTACTGAGGTGGCAGCGGTGGCACGGGGTCGGTGATTCTGTGGGCTCGGAGGAGGGGGAAGTGTCACTGCAGTGGAGTGGCTCAGGAGGGTCACAGGACAGAGGGTTGACAATAACTGAGGGCCCGGGAGTATTGAGGGAGCGGGCACCATTGATTTGCTGGCCTGCTGTGGGCTCCTTTGATCTGCAGGTGCTTGACACAATGGACATCAAGAAAATGGCCACAGAGGTCAATCTGTGCATGCGCCGCCTCCGTGATCAATTCCTTGAAGTCCATCGTGTGAACTGTCAGCAGATCAATGGAACCCACAGTGAACCGGCAGATCAATGGAGCCCACAGCGCACCGGCAGATCAATGCCACCATCCGCGATACCCTTAAGGTCGCAGTATTACTGACCCTCCTGAGCTGTAACACTCCCTCTTCTAAGCCTGCAGCATCGCTGACCCTCCATCCACTGACCCTTCTGAGCCGCGACACCCCTCCTCCAAGCCAGTAGCATCACTGACCATGCCTCCTGTGACCCTCCTGAGCCGCTCCACCACCACCGCGCCGCTCTCTGGCGAGCTATTATAAGAAGCACTAGGATTAGAAGACGGACCCTCATTTTAACATTAAAACCTTTATTTTCCTATTTTCCACCTCTAAATTTAGAGGTGGAAGTCTTATAATCCAGTGCGTCTTATAAAATGAAAAATATGGTAATTCTAACAATTTTAATGTTTTTCTTTCACCCTTAAAATATAACTTTTATTGTTATTAAATAACATTTTTTCCAAAAATTCCAGTGAAGAGATCATTAGAAAATAAGGAAAAACTACTTAACGCTCCAATCCAGTGCCACCAGGATCTTAAGTGATGACATCCTGTCTAAGCAATCAGTGGCCAAATAGTCAAAACTGAATGTGCAGATCACCATTGGTTCCAGCAATAACCCTCGGCCCTACACTGGTGGGGGGATCAGAGAGGTAAGTAACACCAATCTCTTTTGTTTTGTAAACTAAATCAGTTCACAAAAGTTTAGAAAATTGGTAAATTTAATTAAACTAGCTGTACTACCCGGCTTCGCCCGGGTTAATAACTGTTGTTAACAAAATAGAATGTATTAACATTCTCGGGATAGAATGTATAAATAGAATGTATTAACGCCTGGGATAGTAACTGTCTCTCTGTTTCTCTCCCATTCTCTGTCTGTCTCCCCCTCTGTATATATCTCTCTGTCTCTCTATCTCTTTGTCTGTCTGTCTCTTTCCCTGTCTGTCTCTGACTGTCTCTGTCTCTTTCTCCATCTGTCTCAATCTCTTTCCCTGTCTGTCTATCTCTGTCACTTTCCCTCTCTGTCTCTTTCCCTCTCTTTCCCTGTCCGTCTCTTTCCCTGTCTCTTTCCCTCTTTCCCTCTGTCTCTTTCCCTGTGCCTGTCTCTTTACCTGTCTTTGTCTGTCTCTTACCCTGTCTGTCTCTTTCCCTTTCTTTCCCTGTCTGTCTGTTTCCCTGTGTCTGTCTCTTTGTCTGTGTCTGTCTTTTTCCCTCTCAGTCTGTCTCTTTGTCTGTGTCTGTCTCTTTATGTATGTCTCTTACCCTGTCTATGTCTGTTTCTTACCCTGTCTGTGTCTGTCTCTTTCCCTGGCTGCATTGTGACACCCCAACATTCCATATAAGGGCGTGGCTGCGCATTCTTCTGAAGTTCTGGCTGCACTGTGGCTCCCTGCTCCATTCGCTTTAATGGAGGCAGGTTTTTTGTCGAATAACTGTAAAGCGTGGGGTTAAAATTTCCCCTCAAAACATAGCCTATGACGCTCTCGGGGTCCAGACATGTGAGTGTGCAAAATTTTGTGGCTGTAGCTGCGACGGTGCAGATGCCAATCCCGGACATACACACATACATACACACACACACACACACACATTCAGCTTTATATATTAGATAAGCTTTGTAAGAGCTTTCTTGACTTCTCTGTTGCTCAAACTGTATATCAGGGGGTTTAACATTGGAGAGATAATAACATAAAATATAGAAACATATTTGTCTTGGTTTAATGATTCCACTGATGGTGGGGTTAAATACGTGACCATGGCGGTCCCAAAGTATGTTGCAACTACACTAATATGTGAGGTACAAGTGGAGAAAGCCTTGGATCTTCCAGCAGAACGAATCTTCAATACAGTTGATATGATACAAATATAAGACGCAATAATTAGAATAAATGGTAGGACAATTGCAATAAAGCCAACAGTAAATATCACAAGCTCTTGAAGAGAAGTATCATCACATGACAACCTCAGCACCGATAGGACCTCACACATGAAATGGTTGATCAGGTTAGGATAACACACACTTATGGGCAATACAAGGGATGGAATGATTATATTTATGAAGCTAAATATCCAAACGAAGGCCGCTAGATAGCAACACACGCTCCACCTCATGAGAATCCGGTAGTGGAGAGGACGACAGATGGCGATGTACCGGTCATAGGCCATGACGGCAAGAAGTTGGCATTCACAAGCTCCTATCAATAGAACAACCTTAAATTGTATAAGACAACCAATGACCGATATTGTCCTACGGGTGGACAAGAGGTCAATGAGCAGCTTAGGTATCGCCGAGGAGGAATAACACAAGTCTATGAAGGATAAATTCAAAAGAAAGAAGTACATCGGAGCGTGTAAGGACCGATTCAGTATAATGACACATATGATAAGACAGTTTCCAACCACAGAGAATAAATAGATCGAGAAAAATATGAAAAATAAACAGATATTTGTAGTCAAATTATTGGAAAATCCCAAAAGTATCAGTTCGGTGGCCAAAGTCTTATTGTCCATGTTTGTCTTTAAAGACCGTTGAGCAAATATTACAATTATATACTGGAAATGTTAATTAATATAATCCAAACTTTCATTTGTGAGCTTTGTACAAGGGTCTCTAGGTATTTATTTCCAAGATAGTAGGAACATACCAAGACTTGAGTGGAGATGTTGTATTATCCTGCGTTACAGGGATGTACTAGATAATGACTATTCTTTATTTCTGTTTGGTGCTTACACTTCTAAATCTTCTTGAAGTGCAACAGAAAATATGTAAGAAATAGAGAAGAAGGGTAAGCGGTCAGGGAAAGGAGTACCATATTTTCCGGCGTATAAGATGACTTTTTAACCCCTGAAAATTTTCTCGAAACTTGGGGGTCGTCTTATACTCCGGGTGTCGTCCTATACGGTGGTGCACGGTGCTGCATGTGCCCATTGTTTAGTAATGCCCTCCTACCGGTCCCCTTCTTGTCCCCTATTATGTCGTTGTTTACACACAATAAACATTTTTCTCACCTCTCCTCTGTTCCCGTGGTGCTCTCAGCACAGGAAAAGGTGAGAATAATGTTTATTATGTGTAAGCAATGGCATAATAGGGGACAAGAAGGGGACCGGTAGGAGGGCATTACTAAACAATGGGCACATTACTACAGGGGGGGGGGGGGCAGGATGGGCACATTACTAAACAACGGGCTCATTACTGCAGGGGACATTACTAAACAATGGGCACATTACTACAAGGGGGGGAGACAAGGATGGGCACATTACTAAACAACGGGCTCATTACTGCAGGGGACATTACTAAACAATGGGCACATTACTACAAGGGGGACAAGGATGGTCACATTACTAAACAGTGGGCTCATTACTGCAGGGGACATTACTAAACAATGGGCACATTACTACAAGGGGGGGCAAGGATGGGCGCATTACTAAACAATGGGCTCATTACTACAAGGGGGGGGACAGGATGAGCACATTACTAAACAAAGGGCTCATTACTGCAGGGGACATTACTAAACAATGGGCACATTACTACAAGGGGGGACAAGGATGGTCACATTACTAAACAATGGGCTCATTACTGCAGGGGACATTACTAAACAATGGGCACATTACTACAAGGGGGAGCAAGGATGGGCACATTACTAAACAATGGGCTCATTACTACAAGGGGGGACAGGATGAGCACATTACTAAATAACGGGCTCATTACTGCAGGGGACATTACTAAACAATGGGCACATTACTACAAGGGGGGGACAAGGATGGGCACATTACTAAACAATGGGCTCATTACTGCAGGGGACATTACTAAACAATGGGCACTACTTAGGTCGGCTTATACTCAAGTATACTGTATATGGTATATCCCAAACTCTATATTTTAACTGGAAAAGTTGGGGGTCATCTTATACGCCCAGTCGTCGGAAATACAAGTAGATATATTAAAGTCAAGTACCGTAGATATATTAAATTCGACTTGAGGGACTCTTTAGTCTGGATTGTACACTGGAAAATCTGAGATAAATCAATAGAGATGAGCGATCCTGCCAAGCATCGGATCAGCTAAGGATCACCGATCCTGCCTGAGATTGCGATCGGAGCGACGATCCTAACCGATCCGATCATTGATCCTAGCTGAACCCATTAAATTCAATGGGAGGCAAAAGTGATGTGTTGTAAAATGGTGTGGGGGGCTGTAAAATAAAGAACATACAAAAGGGGTAAAGCAGTACATACTTACCGAGTTCCAGCAGATGTAGCCTTACTTCCGGGGCTATTAATTATCTCTTATGCATATTCACTACTTTCCTCTCACACCGTCCTCTCTGATTGGCAGATTTTGGACCACGCCTCCACCCTTTGAGACAGCGTCTGTGATTGGTTGAATTCACACATGCTGCCTGTGTCCTTATATAGTGATAAATTAATAAATACATTTAAAAAAATGTCATAGTGCCCCCTCTGCTTTGATACCAGCACAGATAAAGCTACAGCTACAGGCTACAGCCCCCAGCTATGCGCTTACCTTGTCTGTGTATCAAAATAGGAGAAACAGGATGCGGCTTTTAACAAAAAATTATTTAAATAAAGAAATGATTAAAAATGTGAAGTGTGATCCCTCGCAATTTTGACACCCAGCCAAAATAAAGCTGACAACTAGGGGCTGGTATTCTCAAGCTAGGGAGACCCATGATTATTAGGAGACTTTAGCCTAAAAATAGCAGCCTGCAGCTGCCCAGAATTGCCTCATCCATTAGATGTGAGAGTCCCGACACTTTACCCTGATCTTCCCGATAGCCCTGGTGCGATGACAGTGGTTAATGGCAGGTATAGCTACCATTAAGCCCCGGATCAGTGATGGGTAGAGATTTATCAAAAGCCCCACCACTAATCCTAGTAAAAAGAAATTCACACAAACACACAGAAACATTCTTTATTTAAAAGAAAATAAAAAAAAACCACCCTCTTCCACCAATTTATTAACCCTAGAACACCCAGGTCCAACGTAATCCACACTATGAGTTCCCATGACGATTCTAGCTCTGCTACATCTGAATTCATAAGGAATACCATAGAACATTCCTGCCCGCGGTGAGGTTCAGGCAGAGAATGAATGAGCAGCGCAATAAGTGGTGACGTCACTCAGGTTATTTGCGGTGTACAGCTGGAGGTTTCAATGGTTCTTCACCTGTGACCGCAGGGGACCTCAATAAACTCAGTGACCTCACCTCAGAAGGTCCCCTGAGATCACCTTGACATACCTTGAGAAAGACGGCAAGCCAAAAAACACGTGTCGGGAGGGAGCTGGGACACAACAGGCTATCTGGTCAACCAGGTAATGTGCATCTCCTACCTGTATTACTATTCTAGTAGAGCGATCTAAATATAGTGAGAGCAGAGTCGTTGTAATATGTAACTGGGTGTATGCTGCATAGCTCAATGGAGTGATTTATGGTTTTTGGATAGGGTTACTCATCAGGAAAAGATATAAGTTAATGCTCTCTACAGCTACCCAACTATTGATTATACGAGGGGTTGCTGATAAGTCTTTGGCTCTGTGATCTTTTTTTGTTTCTATGGTAATGAATGTTGCATCACATGAAAACCTTATGTGTCTAATATTTGTTTTCAAAGTTTTGTGCTTGTTGCTTATGGCAACAGTGTTCTACGCACGTGGGAAAACAAAATAATGGAGTCTAATGCGATAGTCACAGCAACTGAGAGCAGAGGAGTGATAAAATTCTTGTTTCCCCAAGGAAAGTCCGGGAAGGATATTCATGATGATATGTCGCAGACATTGGGGGATGAATGCACATCATATTCCACAGTTAAGAACTGGGTCACCAAATTTAAAATGGGCCACTTCAGCTCCAATGATGAGGAAAGTCCTGGACGAGCGAGAGTGGTTGCTGTTCCGGAGATCGTCGATGCTGTTGTCGCGGGCGGAAGAGTCGGGAACGCCGCTCGCCTAGGAATCGCTGGCGCTCGGGTTTGGTGCTTCTGCTCCTCGGTGGCTCGAACACGGGGCCGGACCCGGGGGCTCAAGCAGCGCCTCCTCGCCCACGAGTGAAATGGGAGGGAAGGTTGGTTGGTGATGGGATGTCGGTTGTGACGCCACCCACGGGTTGTGGTGATGGTGGGCACCACCGCTGCTGGTGACGGGGGATCCCGGGAGCGATGGCGGAGAGCAGCGAAGGTGTTGACCCCTCCGTGGGTAGGGGCTGTTGGTCCCGGGGCCCAGGTTGGGGAGTAGTGAGGATGGGTAGGTGCAGGTGCCGATGCGGGGAGGCAGCGTGGACGCGGGAGCAGCGTTACGGTGCAGCTCGGTGCCGGGTGGCACTGGTGTACTCACTCAGGTAGACAAGAACAGAGTCTCTGGTAAACCAAACGGCTGGATGGACGGGGCCCGCAGCCGGCTGCGTTGTCTTCACTCTCCCCGGACGGGTTGATGGTGGCTGTCGTTCCCTGCACCTATGTGTTTGACCCCTATGGATTCCCACGGGTAGTCCGCTCCCCGGCTTGTACATGTCGGGAGAGCCCGTTTTGCCCGCAGGCGCTGGCCCTTGGATCTCTGGCCGTTGGCGGTGGCTCTTATCCGGACGGGTTGGGCTGTTGCCTTCTGACGGGACTTGGTTGGGAATGAACCCCTGAGGTCCAGACCGCAATCAGAGAATTCGACCTTTACGGTGGCTTCCGAGCCTATTCGGGGTCTGAGTACCCTGCCTTGGTGCTTGGCTTCAATCCGCTCCCGGTTCGGTACCGGTGGGCCACCGCCCGACCCCGGTCCTACGGTTCCGCAGACTTCCACCAACTCCTGCAGACGGCCACCACCGTCTGACGACCTTGTTGATTGTGCCTGGGCTCCGACCCAGACACACACAGACTTTCCTCCTCTAACTTCAACTCTCCACACTCAACTCCAAAACTAAACTAAACTACTTTTCCCACCTCCAGGCCTGTGAACTCCTCGGTGGGTGGGGAAACCGCCTGGCTCTGCCCCACCTGGTGTGGACATCAGACCCTGGAGGGAGGCAACAAGGGTTTTGTTTGACTGGTGTTCCTGACCGGGAGAGGGTGTGTGTGTGTATGTGATGTTATTCTGTGACCACTGGGGTCCAGGGCATCACACTGTGCACAACCTCATACTGGAGAATTCACGAATTTCAGCTAAAGCAATAGCAGACATCATGGGTATTTCCCGTGAATGTGTTTGTGTCATTACCCATGAACATTTGGAAATGAGGAAGCGATCTGCAAAGTGGGTCCCCTAATGTTTGACAACAGATCAGAGAAGCAGCGAGTGACAACTTCCCGGTCCATTTGTCAGTGTTTCTGGACTAATAAGAACTTCCTGGATTGACCAGTTACTATGGATGAGACCTAGATTTATTTGTATGACCCTGAAAATAAAGAGCAGTCAAAAGAGTGGAGTTACAGTGGTTCTCTTCATCCAAAAACGTTTAGGGTGCAAAAATCATCCACTAAGATGATAGCATCTGTGTTCTGGGATAAGGAGGGCGTGCTGCTAGTGGACTACCTTTAAAAGGGTTCCACCATCAATGGAAGGTATTACATTGAACTTTTGGACCAATTGAAGGCAGTTCTAAAAGCTGTCCAAAGGAATCTTGTTCCTGCAAGACAATGCCTCCACTCACACTGCAAAAGTGACCATGGCAAAACTGGCATAGCCGGGCTTCCAGCTGGATGACCTCCACCTTATTCACCAGATCTAGCTCCCGCCGACTATAATCTGTGTCCAAACCTGAAGAAGCTCCTCAATGGTACCAAATTTCACTCCATTTCTGATGCCATGGCTGCTACGGATGCCTGGTGTGAGGCACAACCGAAATCCTTCTTTTTGCTAGGCTTACAGAACTTGGAATACCGATGTGTTGTTCTGCTGTAGTACTATTATTATATATGGTTTGATTGACCTTGGTGAGTGCTTTATCTCATTGTTTATTCTTGCTCACCTTTTTTAATTGTATGTCTCTTTTGTTAATAAAAAATAATATTTTTTTTACTCTGGTCGTTGTGCGTCAATTCTTATAGGTAGTAAAAAAAAAAGACACTAGTGATTACCATTACTTGTCACATGCTGATAGTTTGCCTGATACACCTGTAAATATCTCAAGTACTTAATAAATACAGAATTTTATAATTTACTTTAAAATATAAATTTTACCTGCTTAATCCTGGTTAAAACAGAAGTGCAAAAAATTACAAAAATAAACAGCAAATAACATATTTACAATGCAAATGATGGAATGGAATAATGGTCACAGCTTTTATAAAAATGGAATCTCCCGAGGGGTCAATGTCGGAGCCAAAATTATGTGAGCACAATGTAAGCTGGGACCTTGGCTCATTTTTCGTACCCTGAAGTAATTGAGCGCTAATATGAAGCGTTTTCTTTTCAACAGTGGAATTTATTTCCTCGGGGTTCAATTAATGAGAGTCCAACCCAGACCCGGATGTATGAACAAGCTTTGAAAAAAACAATCTTTTGTCTGACATTAATTGTATAAAATATTTGTATTTTTCCTAAAATATCCAATTTTTGACATCTTTTTACAAATTTAGTTTTACCTATCTTAACCAGTTTTATCAATTCTATATACACATACAGTACAGACCAAAAGTTTGGACACACCTTCTCATTCAAAGAGTTTTCTTTATTTTCAGGACTGAAAATTGTAGATTCACATTGAAGGCATCAAAACTATGAATTAAAACATGTGGAATGAAATACTTAAAAAAGTGTGGAACAACTGAAAATATGTCTTATATTCTAGGTTCTTCAAAGTAGCCGCCTTTTGCTTTGATTACTGCTTTGCACACTCTTGGCATTCTCTTGATGAGCTTCAAGAGGTAGTCACCGGAAATAGTTTTCCAACGGTCTTGATGGAGTTCCCAGAGATGCTTAGCACTTGTTGGCGCTTTTGCCTTCACTCTGCGGTTCCGCTCACCCCAAACCATCTCGATTGGGTTCAGGTCTGGTGACTGTGGAGGCCAGGTCATCTGGCGTAGCACCCCATCACTCTCCTTCTTAGTCACATAGCCCTTACACAGCCTGGAGGTGTGTTTGGGGTCATTGTCCTGTTGAAAAATAAATGATGGTCCAACTAAACGCAAACCGGATGGAATAGCACGCCTCTGCAAGATGCTGTGGTAGAGATGCTGGTTCTGTATGCCTTCAATTTTGAATAAATCCCCAACAGTGTCACCAGCAAAGCACCCCCACACCATCACACCTCCTCCTCCATGCTTCACGGTGGGAACCAGGCGTTTGGAGTCCATCCGTTCACCTTTTCTACAAAGACACGGTGGTTGGATCCAAAGATCTCAAATTTGGACTCATCAGACCAAGGCACAGATTTCCACTGGTCTAATGTCCATTCCTTGTGTTCTTTAGCCCAAACAAGTCTCTTCTGCTTGTTGCCTGTCCTTAGCTGAGGTTTCCTAGCAGCTCTTGTACCATGAAGGCCTGCTGCACAAAGTCTCCTCTTAACAGTTGTTCTAGAGATGAGAAGGTGTGTCCAAACTTTTGGTCTGTACTGTACGTGTACAAATACAAACCCCGTTTACCATGTCTTTTATTTTGATATAACACAAATGTATTCTTATTTTATTATCTCGTGGATCTACAGCTCCTTTGAATTGGACTCTATTGGGTGTTATATGTACTAGAGACGAGTAAATCGGTTCTAATCGACTGAAATTTTTGCCGAACTTTTGGGAATTTGCTGAAGCCAATGAATTGGAACAATATCTATTATCTAATTTGCTTCACAGGAATAATCAAAAAAGCTTGTCTCTACTTTACACATTGCGGGAGAGTGCATCAGCGAAAGAAATGTCACATGATCTTGGGCGTAGACAGGTAAAATTTCACATAACGCCTTGAAGATATTCTAACATATAGTATAGTGTAGATAATCAGAAGTGAATATGATTACCATATTTTTCAGATTATAAGACGCACTTTTCCTCCTAAAAATATGAGAGGAAAATGAGGGGTGCGTCTTATAATGTAAATGTAGCTTACCGGGGGGGGGGTGGAGAAAGAGAGCTGTGCTGTGATGGTGGCTGCTGTGCTGGCTGCAGTGGGGGCTGTGCTGGCTTCAGTGGGGGCTGTGCTGCTGGGCCAGGGTCTGTGCTGGCTGCAGTGGGGGCTGTGCTGCTGGGCCAGGGTCTGTGCTGGCTGCAGTGGGGGCTGTGCTGACTGCAGTGGGGTCTGGGCTGGCTGCATTGGGGGCTGTGCTGGCTGTGCCGGGGTCTGTGCTGGCTGCGGTGGGGGCTGTGCTGGCTATGGTGGGGGCTGTGCTGGCAGCGGTGGGGTCTGTGCTGGCTGCGGTGGGGTCTGTGCTGGCTACGGTGGGGTCTGTGCTGGCTGCGGTGGGGGCTGTGCTGGCTGCGGTGGGGGCTGTGCTGGCTGCGGTGGGGTCTGTGCTGGCTGCGGTGGGGTCTGTGCTGGCTGTGGTGAGGGCTGTGTGGAGCAGGACGGTGCGGTGGGTGAGATGCTCTGTCGGCTGTATGGGTTTCAAATAATGGCACCCAGGGTCGGCGCCTGCCCAGCTGGAGCTCTCAGCTCAAGATCTCATCTGTGCACATGCTGCCTCCAGCTCATTGATCTCCCAGCAGCGGACTTAAGGAAAAAATGGTGCCCAGAGGTGGCCCATGCACAGATTAGATCTCGGCTTGTCATTGAGCCGATGGCTCAATCTGCACACGCGCCGACTCCGGGCACCACTTCTGTGAAGCCCTCACTGCAAAAAGAGCATCTGTGACACCCGCGGCACCGCCCTGCTCCACATAGCCAGCATGGCGCCCGCAGCCATCATAGCCCCCACTGCAGCATCGCCCTACTCCAGCACTGCCCCTGCCTCTTGTGACCACGCTCCACCACCGCTGCCGCCCCCCTTTGGTAAAACATTGTGTAGCCCCACAGGTGCGGTGTAGCGGTGCATTACCTTTAGGGACTCCACGTGATGGGACGGTCTGGTCACAGGTAGGGAACCTTCGTTTTGGGATTGTCGTGACGCCACTCTCAGAATTGCGGTCAGTGGAGACCGCCACTGCAGATTAAGGGGTGCCTGGGGCTGATGGTGGGTGCAGTCAGTTGTAATAGCCTCCTGAGACCGAGTCAAGCCCCAGGGCCCTGTGTAGGAGTGTGGAACCACAGGTCGCAGAATGACTCAAACACAGTCCAAGAAGTCTTTTAACGTGTTTACTCACTGTTTGGTGGTCACTGTGAGATGCCCGGGCGACACTGCGATAACCAGGTGGAACCAGGAATTCCAGAAGGCCATTCTGAGGGTAGCTGTCCACTCGCCCTCCTTACACTCCTTTTGTTTTACTTGAAGTGTGGTAGGATCCCTCCAGGGAAGCTGTTTCTAAACCCCGCTCCCCTCTCTGGCCCGTCTGCCGGCAGCGTGACCTTGGTGGGATGGCTTCTGGCCCTGTCCCCTTATGGGCCTGGTGATTGCTGCTTGGCTCGGACTCTGTGTTGTGATCGTGAGGGCCTGAAGTACCCCCACCTGAAGGTTGAGCAGCTCTGGATGATTTGCTGCCTGCTCTGGGGACCTGTCTCCCCTTGCGTGCTGGAATACCAGGGATCTGCTTACTCAGCCACCCCTCTCTCCGGGTGTCTTTCAGGCCGACCCACAGGTTCCCTTTCTCCCCCGTGTTCAACTTCTGCACTCCTCAGGGCCTGGCTGGCATCAGAGCCATTCTGCTCCCTTCCAAACTCCTCCACACTCCTTGATGGGAATTGAAAGTTAACCCCTTCTGTCTACCCAAGGGTCCTTTCTAATGGTGTGGGAGACCTGGTCACTATGTGTTTGTGTGTGCACCTCATCCTGGCCTTTGGAGATTACCTGGAAGCACTGCCCCAGCATGGGTGCAAGACTCTGTGGTGCCTGACCAGGTCAGGGGCGCCACAACACCACTATAGTATAAGATGGATCCCATTTTTTTATTACCTTTCTTATCTGTAAATTTGGGCTGTGTCTTATAATCCGGTGCGTGTTATAAAATGAAATACGGTACTTGTATAGAATCAGAAGCAAAGAACAGCATTAGAAGCAAAGAACAGCAGGCATTTATGGTGAATCTGGATAGTGAAAGGACGTCACATCTCCCAGCTGGGATGGGACAGTAAATAGTAAAACACTGAAAAACCTATACAGATAGCATGTGAAAGCATGGCATGAAGAGGAGTAGTATGTGAGAAAAAGATACTAATACAGATTGATTAGGAGAGGGAGAGCGTGACTGTGTCTGATATAGTGCGGCACGGCCACAGAGGGGCACATACTGTACATAGCTGTAGCTGCTGTTTGATTTATCGGTGGTTATAGAGCTGCTGCTGTTAAAACACATTTTGGTCTTATGCAGAAGTAAGCCACCAATATTGCTAGAACAAAAACACATTTAACTCTGTGGCTGCCTCACAAAGTGTGCCTGTCACACACAATTATGCTTCTGTGCAGTTGTTTTATTAATCATATTTAATGGATAAATACAGCAGTTCTACAGTCTGTGATTATCAAGCATTTTTTAGCTGCTCCTTTTTGGAAAGCGGGGAATAGTGTTAAAAAAAGTATTAAAAAAGAAAATTAAAACTCATAAAAAAATCTGTGCAGTGTATTATTAAACAGACTATTGGTTAACACAAGTTACCATCCATTTATATAATGGGGGTCACTTGACATTACTAATGCTTTGCTTGTGTTAAAGAGGTTGAATGTAGGCGCAGGAGACCTCAGAGTGTTACATGTGCATTTTTCGGAACAATTGGAGGCTTTGGAGAACTTTGGATTTGCAGCAAATATCTTCATTGTGAATTAAATTTCATCAGCAAATTTGTCAAAACTGATAGATACGAATTTCATAAGGTTCGCTTATTTCTGGAGATGAGCGAACACCCTGCGTCTCGGCTCGCCGAGGCAAGGAAGGGGTGTGTTAGCGAGCCTTTATCGAACCTAACCCGAGCTTTGATCCGAGCATTTATCCCGTTAACTAGGATGACCTCCTGACGACAACCACACAACACCCGGAAGCGCTGGTGTCGTGGCGGTTTCGTCAGGAGGTCATCTGAGTTCATTGGATACTCTGATGACCTCCTGCACTGCACACACACTGCTGGGTACTCACCGGCAATGTTGTCCCCGACGCTGCTGTTGCTTCCGTATCTGCGTGTCCACATCTGCTGCTATGGTAACATCTTAACCCCAGTGACTGAAAGAAGCTTTGCTGACCTCATGGCCATGTGACCAGAAGGGCCGCCCCTTCTAGTCATATGGGCATTATGTCAGCAAAGGTGTCCACCAACATAGCTGAAACGATGAAGCAACATTATTTTTTTTAAGTCCACATGGGCATGGAGTTGATTATAATAGAAGTGGGGTTCTGGGGATAAGACCCCCACATGGGGGGTCAACCATAATCAGGCAAGGGGGGCTTTGCCCCGCCCTGCACTCCCCCTTCATAACCAGAAGGACTCCGTACACTCTAACATCTACCGTCAGTGTCGTAAGAAAATAAAAACAAATCATAAAACAATTGTCGTGGGGTCCCCCATATTATGATACAAAGCACAGATAAAGCCCATGGGTACAGCCCCAGCTCTGCGTTTATCTTGGCTGTGTATCAAAATAAGAGGAACCGCATGCGGCTTTTTTTTAATTAATTATTTAAATAATTTTAAAACACGGCATGCGGTCCCCCCAATTTTGATGCCTAGCCATGAAAAAGCCTGACAGCTGGGGCTGGTATCCTCAGACTGGGGAGACGTATGGTTATTAGGCCCCCCAGCCTAAAAATAGCAACCTGTAGCTGCCCGAGATTGTTGCATCCATTAGATGTGACAAGCTTGGCACTTTACTCGACTCTTGCCGATTGCCCTGATGTAGGGGCAATCAGGGTAATGAGGGGTTAATAACAGCACACAATTGTCATGAAGCCTATAATTACTGATGGGAAGAGGTTTATGAGATCTCCCCATCACTAATCCTATATGTAAAAAGAAATACACAAACATTAACAGGAACACTTTATTTGGAATAAAATACAAAACCACCCTCTTTCACTATTTTATTAACCCCCAAAACACCCAGGTCCGATATAATCCCCATGAGGTCCCACGATGGTCCTAGCTCTGCTACATCTGAGCCTGGAGAGACCAAAAACATGTCCGATCTCTCCAGGATCCGGGAAACACTGATGAAAAGGAATCAGCAGTGGCGTCACTCAGTTCATCTGAGATAAATACCCAGGTTCCCACGGTATGACCTCTGGTGACTGGAAGCACCCTGGCTTAAAGTGCAGGCTGTGTCCCACTCCCCACCAGCAGTTTAACAATGACAGTGCTGGAATGGAGGTTCAGGTTGCTCTGCATTCCCTGGATAGCGTTGTCAGTGTTAAAGTGCGGCGCCGTGTCCTGCTCCCCACCAGCCCTTCAACACTGAGAATGCCATGCGGGGCTTTCCGTACTTCCATGCCAACACTGCCGCTGTTAAAGTGCAAGACCAGAAACCAGAATACAATAGCTCTTTTAAGATCTGATAGCTCTGAACAAACTCACAGCAGGGAGGGAGAGATTGTGGATTAGGTAGGGAATCCTGACCTATTTCCACAATCTTTAGGGGTTCACAGACTGACTTGTGGCATCCAGATCACCCACATTCATATGTTGCTAGTGGCCTTTGCAAATAATAACAAAACAGTACTCTAGCAATCAGTGCTGCCTGATACAGTAAAGCACCTTTCCTGTTTCCACAATAGTTAGGGTTTCACAGCCTGACTTGTGCTGTTCTTCCACGTGGCTTTAGGGGATCCCAGAAACCATGAGTCACACATGCATGCAGGCACATTCTCCACGCTCTCCCCATTCAGTTTCATCACTTTCCCATCCATTTCAGCATTTCCTCAGCTGGAAGGTGATTGCAGACTCTTAACAGGTTTTCCAACTGTGTAGAAAGAAAAATAAAGCTCCATGGTATGCATTATTTTAATATTAATCAATAGAAGGCCTGGGCATCTATATTAGAAAAATATTGCATAGATGGGGCGTGTAATAAATGAATGTGGAATAAACCTGTTATACAAGGAACAGAACTTGGGAAAACCAACTATTAATATTAGTGCTCATGAGATTGAATTCCTGAAATTTGAAAAGTTTGCAATTCAATTTGCGCAGATCACGCAAAACAAATGCCTGGTGCCATTTCGCATGCTGCTAAAGAGTCACAGAACAGACTTATGAAGATAGGTATCGCAATGTGGGCTTCTTCATATTGCATTGCAGATATCAGATCAATTGTTCTAGTGCTGCAAATTGTGGGGGACTAACACAGCCAGTATAAAAGATTAGGGCTGGCCAATCAGTGGCACTTTAGGCTTTTACTTCATAGGGATAATATAGCGCCTGGCCCCAGTCCCAGCGCTGCATCCCCGCACGCCCCTACTCCTGTGCTTTGGTGGGTGCGCAGTTCTCCTCACCTGTTCGGTGGTCCCAGGCGGCCCGTTCCTGCACCAGAGCCTGCCATAGTGTCTTCTTTCTTCCAGGCCACACGCAAGCCTTCTGTGAGAACCCGTATGGTACGTGCATTGCCACACCCCATTTCTTAAAGGGCTGTCATCCTATTACCCGGAAATGGCCCATGAGGTCAGCAGTCACCCTGTGAGTATTTAAGGCATTCTCTCCTTAGGGGAGATGCCTGAGCAACCTTACCTATCCATAGTGTGTTGCTAATTATCAGGCCCCGTACCCATTACTGTGTCTAATTCTGCGTGTTGTGTCCTAGTACCAGTTTCTTATACCTGCTAACCTGTGTCTGTTCTTAAAGTCTATTTTCTACCATGAGCTCCATGCTGCTGAGTTACCATATCTGAGCAAATCCGTATCGGACTTCAGATACTCTCCCTTCTGATCCGACACCACTGGTCCTGGTTGCTGTGTATTTAGGCCCCCTGGGGCTGCGCCTGACAATCCCTGTATAGGGGTTAGCTCGAGGTTAGTTCCTCAAGGGTAGTCCATTGTATGGCCCAGTGGGTCCCCTCCCGGACACTCATTGCCCCACGCCGACCGTAACAGATAGGATGTCAGAGCGCAAAGCTCATTTTATCTCCCCTTCTCTTTCTCGCCCCCCCCCTATTCCTTAAGGCTATATTAACAATGAAACAGTTTTAAAAGAGTATTAGGAAATGGCAAAATAGTCTACACAACCTTCCAAACTAATTTAACTACTTGAGATCCATCACTAATTCAATTATTGGGAAAAAGTAGCCGAACTCGGCTAATTCAAATTCAAAAGGTTCAATCATCTCTAGCATTTATTACACTATTTGTATTTAGCAGCACCTAAAATGTATACCTTATCAACACAGGGCAGGCCCAAAGTTTTCTGTTACCATTTTATATTTTTGGTGGCACTGAGCATCCTGAAAATACAAAGATATTCATTGATGCCAGGCTTTGAGGCAAGTTTATTCTTTCTAATACATTTTGTGTTCCATCCCGGCCAGGGAAGATTTCTGCCGGAAAAAGCTGTGCACTTCCCCAAAGATGAAAGTATTCACCATGCAGGTTTCCCTATACTTCTTCAGACAAGGCCACCATTTGCTGTGAATAGCGGGCGATGTAAGCAATGATCGGGCTCCGCCAGCTCCGGAAATAAAAAAATAAATAAAGGAAAAATAAAAAATGGGCTATACTTACTGTCTGGGGCTGTAATTGCTTGCAGGCCGCTCACTCTTCTTCCGGTGCTGCTCATTACTGCTCAACCATAGTGACTGCTTCCCCTGCCCACTGGCAGTCCCGACAGCTGGGGTTGGTAGTAGTCAGATGCGTCCCCAGCCTGTGTTACGGCATTTGACTGCCTGCAATCACAGACCCTGTCTGCAGGTCACTATCATAGTATTAAAATAAATAAATAGTCGTATATTGATACCAGCACAGATAAAGCATACGGCTACAGGCTGCAGCCCCCAGCCATATGATTATCTTGGCTGTGTATCAAATTAAGAGGAACCGCATGCAGCATTTTGTTTCTATTTTTTAAATCAATAATTTAAAAAAACTGCATGCAGTCCCCCCCAATTTTGATACTCAGCCATGATAAAGCAGAGAAATGGGGGATGATATTCTCAGCCTGGGGACAATCACGCTTATTGGGCCCCCCCAGCCGAATAAGAGCAGCCTGCAGCCGCACAAGATTGTCCCATTCATTAAATGTGCCAATCACAGATGCGAGGACTGCCAGTGGGTGGGGAAAGCAGTGAATATGGATGAGCAATAATGAGCAGCCCGGGAAGAAGAGTGAGTGGCCTGGAAGCAGTAACAGACAGATACTCGGTAAGTATAGCATGCTTGCTCTAATACCCCTATCCATTCTACCACCATTTTTAAGATCTAGAGTCTAGTCCTCATAGACGTAGCCAGATATCCAGGATCAATTCTGGGCCGGAGCCAATTTTTTTTTTAAGTCCAGTTAGTCCCGTTGATCCTGGACATCACAGCTCATCACTAGTCCTGCCACCAGCTCTGCTCCACACAAGGTCCTTCTTCTCCCTTGAGGTCTTCTGATACCTTCACACATTACAGAGTGAGGCTTTGTTGACTGGCCGACCCTCTGTGAGAAGAAGAAAGAGAAGCTGATTAGAGGATTGAGAAGAGTGTTGAAGAGAGGTGAGTTTAAAAGGTTATTGTTTTGTAACCCCTTTCCTTCCCTCAGAATCCATCAAAATGGTAATTGGATGGACTACATTATACAGGATTCATGCAATGCGAATTGTTCATGATTCTTATTCATCTTATGAATTTTTGGAAATTTCACCAAAATGTTATCAGTTTAGCAACATATGTCCCTTTTTTAATATATATACCAGTAATAACATAAATTTCAGAAAGTTTTTAGCATTTTATTTTCCAAGTTTCCACTTCATTGTCTAAGCACACGATTATAACTGTGACAGTTTATATTTGCAGATTTGTAAGAGCTTTCTTGACTTCTCGGTTGTTCAGAGTATAGATGAGGGGGTTCAACATTGGAGAGATCATAACATAGAAAATTGAAATGTATTTATCTTGGTTCAAAGAGTCTTTGGGTGATGGCTTTAAATAAGTGACCATCGCGGTCCCAAAGTACGTTGCCACCACAGTAATATGTGAAGAACAAGTGGAGAAAGCCTTAGACTTTCCAGAGGCGTGAACCTTTCGTACAGTAGATATGATACAAATGTATGACATAATAATCAGCAAAAAAGGCAGAAGAAGAGCGATAAAACCAACACTAAATATCGCTAGCTCTTGTACAGAGGTATCATGGCATGACAACCTCAGCACCGATAGGACCTCACACATGAAGTGGTTGATCTTGTTGGGGTAACACACAGTTATGGGCATCACAAATGATGGAATGATTATATTTATGAAGCTAAATATCCAAACAAAGCCCGCGAGATAGCAACACACTCTCCACCTCATGAGAATCTGGTAGTGGAGAGGGCGACAGATGGCGATGTACCGGTCATAAGCCATGATGGCAAGAAGTTGGCATTCGGTGGCTCCTATAAATAATAATACTTTCAACTGTATAAGACAAGCAATGACCGATATTGTCCTATGAGTGGATACGAGGTCTACGAGCAGCTTAGGTATCGCCGATGAGGAATAACACAAGTCTATGAAGGATAAATTCACGAGAAAGAAGTACATCGGGGTATGTAATGGAGGACTCAGTATAATGACACATATGATGAGACAGTTCCCAAATACAGAGAATATATAGATCACGAAAAATAGAAGAAATAAAAGTATGTTGGTCAACATGACATTGGAAAATCCTAATAGAATCAATTCCGCCGTCATTGTCCTATTGTCCATGTCTTATGCAATCTTCAAAGACTGATGTGAAAGTAATGGACATGTTTTACTGGGCACACTACACTGAACATCTAAGATAATGGAACTAAGGTAGACTATTTGATAGAAAAGTATGATAAAGAGCAATATGTGATGGAGACGGGAGTGGTGAGTCTTCTCGTAGACTCAAGCGTCAACTTCTAGTTTAGTGACAACTCTGCCATGGGCTGAAGACCTCGGGTAACCCGAGGCAGATTTGATGGTACCAATGCGCTACTAAAATCTTGTCATCAACTCCAGATTATTGATTGCTTTGTCCATCTGGTCACATAATAAAATTAGGATATTTCTAAATTCTGGTAACACAAGCTTAGACATGTCGGCCATCCCAACTATAGGGACAGGATATAAAAAAAAACCCTGCAATCAGAAAATAACAGATTACAATAAACGTCAATTTTTTGGGACTATCATGTTAGGATTTAAAAAAATAATATTGTTAATTTTAATAGAAACATTTTGGGGAAAAAAGGAGATCCCGACAATAGGAATCATTATTGAAAGTGTAGGGGCATATAATATCTAAGACAGGTAGTATTGGCAAATACGAAAAGAATTGGTCACTTTGGTACAAGAAATGTCCCATTGTTTTGTAGGTATTCAATGCCATTTTATCTCTCAGGTGACCAGCTGGATGGCTAGTTAACCAGAGGTTTGACAACTTTTAATATTAAACTATTCTTAACTGAATCAAACGATTATCAGACTTGCTATTAATCTACTTTTTCTTTTTTTGATTTTTTTCCATTGCTTTATATTTTCCTCCTATTCCTCATTTCTGACCAAATCTTAGTTTTTTTTCTTTCTCTCCCTGACTGATCCTTGATTTAGTTTTCTTTTACTTTAGAAAATGTTTTATTTTATATTGCTCAAAATGCTTGTTAACAGAGAAAATGTCCAATAAAAACTATTTAAAAAATAATATATAGATATTGTTTACATTTTATGAAGTTTACATCTTCGGATAATCAATACTTACAATGCCTGACAAGAGCACCGTTTTCCAAATATCATGTAAGAGACTCAGCTAGAAAGTGGAAGAAGATGTTCTGGTCAGATGAAAACACCACCCCCACCGACATACATGATGGAGGCAGCATTATGCTGTGGGGAGGCTTTTCTCCAGTAGGGGCAGGGCAGCTGGTCAGAGATGATATGAAGATGGATGGAGCTAAACACAGGGCAATCCTGGCGGAATTAGGCTGTGGGGAGGCTTTTCTCCAGCAGGGGCAGGGAAGCTGGTCAGAGATGATGTGAAGATGGATGGAGCTAAACACAGGGCAATCCTGGCGGAATTAGGCTGTGGGGAGGCTTTTCTCCAGCAGGGGCAGGGAAGCTGGTCAGAGATGATGAGAAGATGGATGAAGCTAAACACAGGGAAATCCTGGCGGAATTAGGCTGTTGGGAGGCTTTTCTCCAACACGGGCAGGGAAGCTGGTCAGAGGTGATGGGAAGATGGATGGAGCTAAACACAGGGCAATCCTGGCAGAATTAGGCTGTGGGGAGACTGTTCTTCAGCAGGGGCAGGGAAGCTGGTCAGAGATGATGAGAAGATGGATGAAGCTAAACACAGGGCAATCCTGGCGGAATTAGGCTGTGGGGAGGCTTTTCTCCAACAGGGGCAGAGAAGCTGGTCAGAGGTGATGGGAAGATGGATGGAGCTAAACACAGGGCAATCCTGGCGGAATTAGGCTGTGGGGAGACTGTTCTTCAGCAGGGGCAGGGAAGATGGTCAGAGATGATTAGAAGATGGATGGAGGTAAATACAGGGCAATCCTGGAGGAATTAGGCTGTGGGGAGATTGTTCTTCAGCAGGGGCAGGGAAGCTGGTCAAAGGTGATCGGAAGTTGGATGGAGGTAAATACAGGGCAATCCTGGAGGAATTAGGCTGTGGGGAGATTGTTCTTCAGCAGGGGCAGGGAAGCTGGTCAGAGATGATTAGAAGATGGATGGAGGTAAATACAGGGCAATCCTGGAGGAATTATGCTGTGGGGAGGCTTTTCTTCAGCAGGGGCAGGGAAGCTAGTCAGAGGTGATTGGAAGCTGGATGGAGCTAAATACAGGGCAATCTTAGAGGAAAACCTGTTAGAGGCTACAAAAGATGCAAGACCGGGGCGTAGGTTCACATTCCAGCAGAACAACGACCATAAACATCCTGCAGAGCTACAATGGAGGGTTTAGATCAGAGCATATTCCTGGGTGTGATCGGCCCAGTCACAGTCCAGACCCAGATCCACCGAGAATCTGTCAAGACGTGAAAATTGCCGATCACAGCCATCTCCATCCAAGCTCAGTGAGCGAGAGCGAGTGTGCAAAGAAGGGACAGAGACCTGAGATGTCTCGAAAGCTGCTTTATAACATCATATTTTATTTTTATTTTAGTTAGCCATTAAAAGGTATCACAACTGCAAAATTTTAATTTTGTTTCTCTCACTGAGAACAATCAATCAAGAAGGGAAAATGTCACCTCTAGATGTGCAAAGCTGTTGAGAAAGACCCCAAAAGAAACCAGATATAATTCCGTTTACACTTCACAAACACTTGCTACTTAGTGTTAAGGCTGCTTTACACGGTACGACCGATTGTGCAATTTCACAATCGATCGTACCCGCCCCCGTCCTTTTTGCGTCACGGGCAAATCGCTGCCCGTGTCGCACAAAGTCAGTAACCCCCGTCACACATACTTACCTCTCGTGCGACCTCGCTGTGGGAAGCGAACGTCCACTTCCTGGAGTGGGAGGGACGTTTGGCGTCACAGCAACGTCACACAGCCGCCTGCCAATGGAAGCGGAGGGGCGTAGATGAGCGGGACGTAAATATCCCGCCCACCTCCTTCCTTCACATAGCCGGCTGCGGCCGCGTGACGTAGGTGAGCTGCTGTTCATCGTTCCCGGGGTGTCACACGGAGCGGCGTGTGCTACCCCGGAAACGATGAACTACTAAATTAAACGATATTATGGAACCTAACGAACAGTACACGACTCACGATTTGTGAGCGATACTGCGTCGCTAGTAGGCATCACACAGGCTGGCATCGCCAGCGATGCCGGATGTGCGTCACAAAAACCGTGACCCCGACGATCTATCGCACGATAGATTGTCTGGTGTAAAGCAGCCTTTAGTTTATAACATAAAATCGCAATAAAATGCATTTAAGTTTGTGGATGTAACATGAAACAATTTTAACAGTTACAGTGCCTACAAGTAGTCTTCAACCCCCTGCAGATTTAGCAGGTTTGATAAGATGCAAATAAGTTAGAGCCTGCAAATTTCAAACAAGAGCAGGATTTATTAACAGAGGCATAAATCTTACAAACCAACAAGTTATGTTGCTCAGTTAAATTTTAATAAATTTTCAACATAAAAGTGTGGGTCAATTATTATTCAACCCCTAGGTTTAATATTTTGTGGAATAACCCTTGTTTGCAATTACAGCTAATAATCGTCTTTTATAAGACCTGATCAGGCTGGCACAGGTCTCTGGAGTTATCTTGGCCCACTCCTCCATGCAGATCTTCTCCAAGTTATCTAGGTTCTTTGGGTGTCTCATGTGGACTTTAATCTTGAGCTCCTTCCACAAGTTTTCAATTGGGTTAAGGTCAGGAGACTGACTAGGCCACTGCAACACCTTGATTTTTTCCCTCTTGAACCAGGCCTTGGTTTTCTTGGCTGTGTGCTTTGGGTCGTTGTCTTGTTGGAAGATGAAATGATGACCCATCTTAAGATCCTTGATGGAGGAGCGGAGGTTCTTGGCCAAAATCTCCAGGTAGGCCGTGCTATCCATCTTCCCATGGATGCGGACCAGATGGCCAGGCCCCTTGGCTAAGAAACAGCCCCACAGCATGATGCTCCCACCATCATGCTTGACTGTAGGGATGGTATTCTTGGGGTCGTATGCAGTGCCATCCAGTCTCCAAACATCACGTGTGTGGTTGGCACCAAAGATCTCGATCTTGGTCTCATCAGACCAGAGAACCTTGAACCAGTCTGTCTCAGAGTCCTCCAAGTGATCATGAGCAAACTGTAGACGAGCCTTGACATGACGCTTTGAAAGTAAAGGTACCTTACGGGCTCGTCTGGAACGGAGACCATTGCAGTGGAGTACGTTACTTATGGTATTGACTGAAACCAATGTCCCCACTGCCATGAGATCTTCCCGGAGCTCATTCCTTGTTGTCCTTGGGTTAGCCTTGACTCTTCGGACAAGCCTGGCCTCGGCACGAGTGGAAACTTTCAAAGGCTGTCCAGGCCGTGGAAGGCTAACAGTAGTTCCATAAGCCTTCCACTTCCGGATGATGCTCCCAACAGTGGAGACAGGTAGGCCCAACTCCTTGGAAAGGGTTTTGTACCCCTTGCCAGCCTTGTGACCCTCCACGATCTTGTCTCTGATGGCCTTGGAATGCTCCTTTGTCTTTCCCATGTTGACCAAGTATGAGTGCTGTTCACAAGTTTGGGGAGGGTCTTAATTAGTCAGAAAAGGCTGGAAAAAGAGATAATTAATCTAAACATGTGAAGCTCATTGTTCTTTGTGCCTGAAATACTTCTTAATACTTTAGGGAAACCAAACAGAATTCTGGTGGATTGAGGGGTTGAATAATAAATGACACTCTGAATAAACTTTGCACAATTTAAAAAAATAAATAAAAAAAGAAATAACATTCTTTTTTGCTGCATTTCACACTTCCAGGCTGATCTACAGTCCAAATGTCACAATGCCAAGTTAATTCCGAATGTGTAAACCTGCTAAATCTGCAGGGGGTTGAATACTACTTGTAGGCACTGTATGAATACTTTTTCAATGGACATTATCTGTTTTTCTGTGATTTCGAGAATTTCTGCTTAGTTTCTGTTTATTTTCGGTGCCAAAACCTCAAAAAACCTCCTTTCTTGTACATATAAGAAAAACTCCAAAAACTTCCCAATAAGGACAATTTCCTGAAGTGGCTTCTGCTTGAAAAAGTTTTGGCTTTTGAATCCTTGAAAAACTGTGTGCAGCTGTCCATCAATATCATATGATGTTCGTGAACAGATGGAAATCATTACACAAACATTAACATTTTTCCTAATAAATAGCTTATTAGTGTAAGGAAAAACATTCTAGAAAAAGCAACTGACACATTAAGGCTTCTCTACCTATTATGGTTTAAGAAGAGAATAAAGTGGGCTTTACACGCTACAATATCGCTAGCAATTGCTAGCGATGCCGAGTGCGATAGTACCCACCCCTGTTGTGTGTGCGACATTGTGTGATCGCTGCCGTAGCGAACATTATCGCTACGGCAACTTCACACGCACATACCTGCTTAGCGATGAACAATCCCTCCTTCAAGGGGGGGATGCATTCGGAGTTGTAGCCACGTCACTGTGGCATCACTAAGCGGCTGGCCAATAGAAGCGGAGGGATGGAGATGAGCAGGACGTAACATCCCGCCCACCGCCTTCCTTCCGCATTGCCGGTGGAGGCAGGTAAGGAGATGTTCGTCGCTCCTGTGGTGTCATACATAGCGATGTGTGGTGCCGCAGGAGCGACGAACAACATCGCTAATCAATTTTTTGTTTCAGGACGATCTCCCCATGGTCAACGATTTTGACCACTTTTGCGATCATTTAAGGTCGCTAATAGGTGTCACACGCTGCAATGTCGCTAACGGCGCCGGATGTGCGTCACAAACGCCGTGACCTCGACGATAATACGTTAGCGATATCGTAGCGTGTAAAGCCCGCTTAAATCCCTCCAGCCGGCTGAGCAGAACAAAAAGTCTGAGGTGCAGGGGGAAGGTTACAAAGAAAAACCTCCTACATGGGGCCCTTGAAAATCATCAGTATGCAATCCGTGTGTTGTCCGTCTTTATCATTGGAATGGGGAGAAGGTTTGCAAATTATTTTCACATATGCGAAAACAGCTTATGATATAAACTGACTCACTGACCAAACACTGACGAAAGACTATTAGTTTTCTTTTGTTTATGAGAAGAAATTTAACAGAAGCCATAACTAACGCTCCATACTAAGTATCTGCAATCCAAGAGCAGCCTCTGATGTGTGTATCCACTTATTTATTTTTTCTAAGTTCAGGATCTGGCCCTAGTATTTTTTTTTTTAAATAAAAACATGAGAAACTGCATGTGTGAATATGCACTTACCTCCTCAGTCCATGACATAAGATACAACAGTAACCAAATAAACAAATTAAGAGGGGATTTTAAGCTAAACTGCAGAACACAAAGACCCCGCTCAGTCCTGGTCTCCCTCCTCCTCTGAACAGCACCATGGATGGATATAAACCTTTACCTGAACTCTCCAGAGTCCCCAAAGCTGCTGACAATATGAGCCGCAGATAGTATATCATTATTCTTTTCTTTGTATGCTGATGTAAAAATAGAGTAAAAGAACATTATTAAAAAATATCTATCATCTATTATTATTTATTAGTATAGCTCCATTTATTCCATGGCGCTTTACATGTGAAAAGAAGTATACAAAGACAAGTACAATAATCATAAAAAATGCAAGACACAGACTGGTACAGGAGGAGGGAGGACCCTGCCCATGAAGGATCACAGTCTACAGAAGGAGAGAGAACCCTGCCTGCGAAGGCGCACAGTATACAAGAGGAGAGAGGTCCCTGCCCGCGAGGGATCACAGTCAACAGGAGGAGAGAGGACCCTGCCCGCAAGGAGTCACAGTCTATGGGAGGAGAGAGGACCCTGCCCACGAGGGCTCACAATCTACAGGAGGAGAGAGAACCCTGCCTGCGAAGGCGCACAGTATACAAGAGGAGAGAGGTCCCTGCCCGCGAGGAGTCACAGTCTATGGGAGGAGAGAGGACCCTGGCCGCGAGGGCTCACAGTCTACAGGAGGAGAGAGGACCCTGCCTGCGAGAGCTCACAGTCTACAGGAGGAGAGAGGACCCTGCCTGCGAGAGCTCACAGTCTACAGGAGATGGGTGAGGATACCGTAGTTTAGGGTAGAGATGGTCGTGCGGTGCTATAGTGGACTGAGGGTTACTGCAGGTTGTAGGCTTGTCAGGAGAGCTGGGTCTTCAGGTTCCTTCTGAAGCATGTCATGGTAGGCGAGAGTCTTGATATGTTGGGGCAGAGAGTTCCAGAGTATGGGGGATGCATGGAAGAAATCTCATACGCAATTGTGGGAAGAGGAGATGAGAGGAGCAGAGAGAAGGAGGTCTTGTGAAGATTGGTGGTTGCATGCGGGTAAGTACCAGTATACGAGGTTAATAATGCACAATTACACATAGGTCATGCCTGATTGGTGGGACTCACGATTATCCGACCTCCACCAATTTTATGTTGATGACCTATCCTGAGGACACATCAGCAATAAGATTATAGTGTAAAACCCTTTTAAAGAGGAGAAGAAGGGAACACACATTGTAAAAATGTAGGAATTGAATCAAACGTATTATTTAGATCCAGAGAGTTGTAAGGTAGACCTTGATAATGTCCAAGGCACTCAGGCATCCGCTAGATTCAGACCAACTAAGAGGTAGATAGTTGATGCAATGACTAAAAGAAAAATGACATCC
>NC_134355.1:686986357-687033857 GCF_048569485.1 Anomaloglossus baeobatrachus | reverse complement strand
AGCCTCGGCAAATAAACATGACCGGGACAAAACAAGGCCCGAGCTGGGAAAGGTCCGGTCAATATCGGCCAACTTTGTATTTTGGTATTTAGACGCCAGGTTAGGCGTGCCCGGTTCTTGTGTTGTGTATGACCCTGTTGGCAGGGAGGGATCACATGGCCATCATCTCGATAGCTCATCAACATCACATCAATGTAGGGTTCTGACACCCGACACCCCCCACCCGATTGATTGACTGTCTTGAGCGTCCTCGGCATCTGGCCGTAGCCACGATGAGCTGTTTGGTGGAGGTGCTGAATCTCCGAACAACCCACCCCCCACTGATCTGGCATAGACAATGTCTGGTTCGGTGGGACAGCGGACAATGCTTGGGTGGGCCCAAGAGCGGAACATACAGGCATCTGGTCATAGCCACGATGGCATATTTGGTGGTGATGCTGGATCTCCAAACAACCCCTACCCCACTGATCTGGCATAGACAATGTCTGGCTCGGTGGGACAGCGGACAATGCTTTGGTGGGCCCAAGAGCGGAACATACAGGCATCTGGCCGTAGCCATGATGAGCTGTTTGGTGGAGGTGCTGGATCTCCGAACAACCCCCACCCCACTGATCTGGCATAGACCACCTATCCTAACGATACGTCATTACCATTCAGTGCCGGACACCCCTTTACAAACATTCCCAGCATCGGTCTGGCTCGGTGGGACAGCGGACAATGCTTTGGTGGGCCTAAGAGCAGAACATACAGGGGGCTCACCGATAACTGTCCACAGCAGTAAAAAAATGGTTGCCGGTCTATTGGCCATTCGTCACACTGATGTCAACCCCGGCCATTGATAGGCCGTTGCCATTGTAATGGGTGCGCCATCAAGAGGACCCAGCAAGACGGCGTTGCTTGGGAATGGGAGTAAGGTATGTGTTGTATTTTTTCTCTACATGGATGGTATATAGGTGGTTATGTGGGGGCTAATACTGTCTATAGGGGACTATGTGGGGCTCATACTATAGATAGGGGATGTGTGGGGATCATACTGTATTTAGGGGACTCGGTGGTGGTTCATACTGGTTATGGAGGATATTTGGAGATCATACTATATATAGGAGGCTATGTGTGGGCTCATACTGTATATGGGGCTATGTATGTGCTCATACTGTATATAGGAGGCTATGTGGGGAGCATACTGTGGTATAGGGGGCTGTGTGGGGATCATACTGTATATAGGAAACTAGGTTGGGGCTCACACTGTATATAGGGGCTATATGTGGACTCACACTGTATATAAGAGGCTATGTCGGGGAAATTACTGTGGTATAGGGGGCTGTGTGGGGATCATACTCTATGTAGGGGACTAGGTGGGAGATCTCACTGTATATAGAGGGCTGTGTGTGGGGCTCATACAATATATGAGGAGCTGTCAGCATACTGAGTTCTAAGTGATACAATAAATAATATAATATGATAAATATGTTAATATTTACGTTAAGCCAATTTAATTTCAGCCAATTGTTTCAGCCGTCATAACAGTCACAGACTGTTGCCCCTTGGGAAAATGATTTACCCACCCTTGCTGTACACTATATACAGAGTTCATGTGTATAATGTACCCGGTGATCTCTGTATTACCTGTATACTATTCATTATACTGTATACAGAGCTTCTGTGTATAATGGTGGTAATATTAGTGTTATTACTATTGGGATTTTTATTCATGATCTGGAATGTATTATTCAGTCTCTCTGTGGTGGTAATTTGTGGTCTGGTCACGGTTTGGTGGTATTTCTCTTGTATGGGGTTGTCACTGTGGCGGTAATATGTGGTCTGGTCATGGTGTGACAGTATTTGTCCTCTGGATGTGGTATTATTGGTCTTGGTACAGTGGATTGTGTTGTATATGAAGGTCATTTTTTCTCTCTGGTATTAATTAGGAGAGACTAAATACTTGGAAGTTTAACCCCTCCCTGTCCTGTAACTATTACACACTAGCAGAGATGCACTTATACATAGGTCCTGTATTTTACAGTTCATACTCCACTATAATGGCGATAATGGCTACCAGATATTTGCATATAGTTGTAGAGTGGCCCCTAGAGTGAACTCCTCCTGTGGTCCCAGACACCCCAGTCTGACCCTGATTACACCATATTGCAAAAGTCTGTGGCGGCCTATGAGGAAAATACACTTCATGGAGAAAAGTATTAGGATACAACTTTTTATACACGGGGCAACGACACTGAAGGAAAAACCTGATGAAATCCAGCCCCTTCCCAAGATCTCACTGATACCAGTTCAGCCCTGTAATAGAAGCTACTGGGGTAACAAGTCCGTTCACGACGTTTCTTCCTCCTGAATCTAACCCTGTGCTTCGAGAGAATCACAGTGAAAGACAATCGCAACCGAGTTTGACTCGAGTGTCATTAACGTATCGCATCCAATTGTGTCGTATCAGATGTAATCCGCCAGTGTGACCCCGGCCTAAAACCGAATCTGTCAAAAAACTGAACTTCTCGTGTTTCCTCCTTTTCCTAACCTTCCTACACCCAATATTGGCATTTCCGTATGGGGTTTTACCATTACTCCCCAGCAGCACACCCCCTGACTCTAATCTCTCCATCACTCCCTACAGCCGGTCACTTATTCGCTCATGTCACCTCCACGTCAAACACATCTCTAGAATTCGACCTTTTCTTACCATTGGCTCTGCATAAACTCTGTCGTACTTATTCATTCCCATCTGAACTACTGCAACCCTCTACTAATTGGTCTCCCTGTTACTAATCTCTCCCCACTCCAATCCATCCTGAATTCAGCAGCCAGAATTGTATTCCTATCCAACAGCTACACCGATGCCTCCACCCTGTTCCAGTCATTGTACTTGTTACCCATCCGCTACAATGTTCAATACAACCTTATCATTCTCACCCACAAAGCTCTCCACGGTTCTGCACCTCCCCACATCTCCTTCCCCATCTCTGTCTATCACCCTACTCGTGTCCTCTCTTCAGGTAATGACGTAAGACTGACATCCTCTATAATCCGAACCTCACATGTCCATGTCCCAAACTTCTCACAAGCTGCACCAAGTCTCTGGAATGCACTTCCCCCAATAGCCCTCTGTACCTGTATTTATACACACACTGGCTGGTGACCGGTCCATGCAGTGTTTTCCCCTATTTATTATATTGATGGCTGGACCAGACGATATGAGCACTTTTTACCATTTGTGCCCCCCCCATTTCCTCATAGATTGTAGCCTATGATTCGGCCCTCACTCCTCTCGGTATTTGGTGACTTCTGTCCCTCTGTACTGTCTTCATTGTCTGAAATGTAAAGCGCTATGGAATACGTTGGTGCTATAGAAGTAAATAATAAATTACAATAAACCCCATCGCCATAAGTGATGAGAGGACAATCCTGCTGAAATCACAGAACAGTGAATCCACGGGGTGACCGCCACAAATATCAGCCACGATAGTCATGTGAGGACCCCTAGTGGACAACTGCAGAACAGCAAACTGAGGGCTTCTTTCTATCCCGGGCCCCAGATCTGTGCTCCTCAGTGCGGTAACGATGCAATTTGATTTATTTGTATCTCATCTCATCTTACTCTTCATTTCACACAGTATTCAGTGACCGCCCATCACCTCCGTCCTTAGTATTCAGTGACTGCCCGTCTCCTCCATCCTCAGTATTCAGTGACCGCCTGTCTCATCCGTCTTCAGTATTCAGTGACCGCTCGTCTCCTCAATCCTCAGAGACCGCCCGTCTACTCCGTCCTCAGTATTCAGTGACTGCCCGTCTCCTCCATCCTCAGTATTCAGTGACCGCCCGTCTCCTCCGTCCTCAGTATTCAGTGATCGCCTATCTCCTCCGTCCTCAGTATTCAGTGACCGCCCGTCTCCTCCGTCCTCAGTATTCAGTGACCGCCCGTCTCCTCCGTCCTCAGTATTCAGTGACCGCCCGTCTCCTCCGTCCTCAGTATTCAGTGACCGCCCGTCTCCTCCGTCCTCAGTATTCAGTGACCGCCCGTCTCCTCCGTCCTCAGTATTCAGTGACCGCCCGTCTCCTCCGTCCTCAGTATTCAGTGACCGCCCGTCTCCTCCGTCCTCAGTATTCAGTGACCGCCCGTCTCCTCCGTCCTCAGTATTCAGTGACCGCCCGTCTCCTCCGTCCTCAGTATTCAGTGACCGCCCGTCTCCTTCGTCCTCAGTATTCAGTGACCGCCCGTCTCCTCCATCCTCAGTATTCAGTGACCGCCCGTCTCCTCCGTCCTCAGTATTCAGTGACCGCCCGTCTCCTCCGTCCTCAGTATTCAGTGACCGCCCGTCTCCTCCATCCTCAGTATTCAGTGACCGCCCGTCTCCTCCGTCCTCAGTATTCAGTGACTGCCCGTCTCCTCAATATTCAGTGACCGCCCGTCTCCTCTGTCCTCAGTAGTCAGTGACTGCCCGTCTCCTCCATCCTCAGTATTCAGTGACCGCCCGTCTCCTCAATATTCAGTGACCGCCCGTCTCATCCGTCCTCAGTATTCAGTGACCGCCCGTCTCCTCCGTCCTCAGTATTCAGTGACCGCCTGTCTCATCCGTCTTCAGTATTCAGTGACCGCCCGTCTCCTCAATCCTCAGAGACCGCCCGTCTCCTCCGTCCTCAGTATTCAGTGACTGCCCGTCTCCTCCATCCTCAGTATTCAGTGACCGCCTGTCTCCTCCGTCCTCAGTATTCAGTGACCGCCCGTCTCCTCCGTCCTCAGTATTCAGTGACCGCCCGTCTCATCCGTCCTCAGTATTCAGTGACCGCCCGTCTCCTCCGTCCTCAGTATTCAGTGACCGCCCGTCTCCTCCGTCCTCAGTATTCAGTGATCGCCCGTCTCCTCCGTCCTCAGTATTCAGTGACCGCCCGTCTCCTCCGTCCTCAGTATTCAGTGACCGCCCGTCTCCTCCGTCCTCAGTATTCAGTGACCGCCCGTCTCCTCCGTCTTCAGTATTCAGTGACTGCCCGTCTCCTCCATCCTCAGTATTCAGTGACCGCCCGTCTCCTCAATATTCAGTGACCGCCCGTCTCCTCCGTCCTCAGTATTCAGCGATCGCCCGTCTCCTCCGTCCTCAGTATTCAGCGATCGCCCGTCTCCTCCGTCCTCAGTATTCAGCGACCGCCCGTCTCCTCCGTCCTCAGTATTCAGCGATCGCCCGTCTCCTCCGTCCTCTGTATTTGGTGACCACCAGCCTTCTCCATCCTCCGTATTCAGTGACTGCCCGTCTTCTCCATCCTCCATATTCAGTGACAGTGCGTCTCCTCCATCCTCAGTATTCAGTGACTGCTCGTCTCTTCCCTCCTCTGTATTTGGTGACCTCCTGTCTCATCCGTCCTCAATATTCAGTGACCGCCCGTCTCCTCCGTCCTCAGTATTCAGTGACTGCCCGTCTCCTCCATCCTCAGTATTCAGTGACCGCCCGTCTCCTCAATATTCAGTCTCCTCAATCCTCAGAGACCGCCCGTCTCCTCCGTCCTCAGTATTCAGTGACCGCCCGTCTCCTCCGTCCTCAGTATTCAGTGACTGCCCGTCTCCTCCATCCTCAGTATTCAGTGACCGCCCGTCTCCTCAATATTCAGTCTCCTCAATCCTCAGAGACCGCCCGTCTCCTCCGTCCTCAGTATTCAGTTACCGCCCGTCTCCTCCGTCCTCAGTATTCAGTGACTGCCCGTCTCCTCCATCCTCAGTATTCAGTGACCGCCCGTCTCCTCCGTCCTCAGTATTCAGTGATCGCCTATCTCCTCCATCCTCAGTATTCAGTGACCGCCCGTCTCCTCCGTCCTCAGTATTCAGTGACCGCCCGTCTCCTCCGTCCTCAGTATTCAGTGACCGCCCGTCTCCTCCGTCCTCAGTATTCAGTGACCGCCCGTCTCCTCCGTCCTCAGTATTCAGTGACCGCCCGTCTCCTCCATCCTCAGTATTCAGTGACCGCCCGTCTCCTCCATCCTCAGTATTCAGTGACCGCCCGTCTCCTCAATATTCAGTGACCGCCCGTCTCCTCCGTCCTCAGTATTCAGTGACTGCCCGTCTCCTCCATCCTCAGTATTCAGTGACCGCCCGTCTCAATATTCAGTCTCCTCAATCCTCAGAGACCGCCCGTCTCCTCCGTCCTCAGTATTCAGTGACCGCCCGTCTCCTCCGTCCTCAGTATTCAGTGACTGCCCGTCTCCTCCATCCTCAGTATTCAGTGACCGCCCGTCTCCTCAATATTCAGTCTCCTCAATCCTCAGAGACCGCCCGTCTCCTCCGTCCTCAGTATTCAGTGACCGCCCGTCTCCTCCGTCCTCAGTATTCAGTGACTGCCCGTCTCCTCCATCCTCAGTATTCAGTGACCGCCCGTCTCCTCCGTCCTCAGTATTCAGTGATCGCCTATCTCCTCCATCCTCAGTATTCAGTGACCGCCCGTCTCCTCCGTCCTCAGTATTCAGTGATCGCCCGTCTCCTCCGTCCTCAGTATTCAGTGACCGCCCGTCTCCTCAATATTCAGTCTCCTCAATCCTCAGAGACCGCCCGTCTCCTCCGTCCTCTCCCTCCTCTGTATTTGGTGACCTCCTGTCTCATCCGTCCTCAATATTCAGTGACCGCCCGTCTCCTCCGTCCTCAGTATTCAGTGACCGCCCGTCTCCTCCGTCCTCAGTATTCAGTGACCGCCCGTCTCCTCCGTCCTCAGTATTCAGTGACCGCCCGTCTCCTCCGTCCTCAGTATTCAGTGACCGCCCGTCTCCTCCGTCCGCAGTATTCAGTGACCGCCCGTCTCCTCCGTCCTCAGTATTCAGTGACCACCCGTCTCATCCGTCCTCAGTATTCAGTGACCGCCCGTCTCCTCCGTCCTCAGTATTCAGTGACCGCCCGTCTCCTCCGTCCTCAGTATTCAGTGACTGCCCGTCTCCTCCATCCTCAGTATTCAGTGACCGCCCGTCTCCTCCATCCTCAGTATTCAGTGACCGCCCGTCTCCTCAATATTCAGTAACCGCCCGTCTCCTCCGTCCTCAGTATTCAGTGACCTCCTGTCTCATCCGTCCTCAATATTCAGTGACCGCCCGTCTCCTCCGTCCTCAGTATTCAGTGACTGCCCGTCTCCTCCATCCTCAGTATTCAGTGACCGCCCGTCTCCTCAATATTCAGTGACCGCCCGTCTCCTCCGTCCTCAGTATTCAGCGATCGCCCGTCTCCTCCGTCCTCAGTATTCAGCGATCGCCCGTCTCCTCCGTCCTCAGTATTCAGCGACCGCCCGTCTCCTCCGTCCTCAGTATTCAGCGATCGCCCGTCTCCTCCGTCCTCTGTATTTGGTGACCACCAGCCTTCTCCATCCTCCGTATTCAGTGACTGCCCGTCTTCTCCATCCTCCATATTCAGTGACCGCTCGTCTCCTCCCTCCTCAGTATTTGGTGACCACCAGCCTCCTCCATCCTCAGTATTCGGTGACTGCCCTTCCCCTCTGTATTCAGAGACCACCTGCTCTCCTCCGTCCTCAGTATTTGGTGGCCACCAGTCTTCTCCATCACTTCTTCTTGTCCATTGTACATAGGTTATGAAAGATCTCGGCAGGAGGTTCTTCCAAACATCTTGGAGACCTGACCCCCGATCTTCTGTGTGGATCCTTCTATCTCTCGCTCCCAGACAGATGGGATGATATGAGATCAGGGCTGTGTGGAGCCGAATCATCGCCTCCAGCAGTCCTCATTCATAGTGACATTGGCTGGATTTTTTGGGTCGCTATTCAGCTGCAGAGTAAATTTGGAGCCAATCAGACGCCTCCCTGATGGAGAAGTATCTGTAATCCTCAGCAGTGAGGAAACCGACAAAAGCGCAACCTATAGATACAGCAGTCACCCAAGGAACCTTAGTGCAGTAGATGAAAGACACCTTCGAAATCAAATGTCCAGCAGTGCCATCAACTCAGGAGCAGCAGCGACCATTGGGATCAGCTACACCCTCTACTCGCTCGAGAAGTCTTGCCAGAATGGGTCTGTGAGGAAATAGAGGCTAAAAGCCAAGCCCAGAGACTCAACTGTGCACAAAACATAGGAACCGGAAGCAGAAAGTGTCAGGTGTGTGTGCACTGAGGAGCCACAAGGAGAGATATTCAGATACGGACGCTCAGCACTCTTTATTCAGGTGAGTACAACGGACATGAAATATAACGCCAAGGTGTATGTCCATCGTACACACGTCTGTGAATCAGGAGGTTTCTCGTTTTTAAATGCACCATACAGATTAAACAACACAACCCTTACACACACACAGACACACCACCCACTGGACAGCAACGATCCTGCTGCCACGAGGGGCCACAGAAGAGCCATAAAGAATCAGGGAAGGAGCACAGGGGAAGCGAACAAGAAGGGACCACAGAAGAGCCATAAAGAATCAGGGAAGGAGCGCAGGGGAAGCGAGCCACGAGGGGATATGGAAGAGCCATAAAGAATCAGGGAAGGAGCGCAGGGGAAGCGAGCCACGAGGGGCCATTAAGAAGAAGGGAAGGAGCGCAGGGGAAGCGAGCCACGAGGGGCCATAAAGAATCAGGGAAGGAGCACAGGGGAAGCGAACAACAAGGGACCACAGAAGAGC
This sequence comes from Anomaloglossus baeobatrachus, assembly GCF_048569485.1. Lineage (NCBI taxonomy): Eukaryota > Metazoa > Chordata > Amphibia > Anura > Aromobatidae > Anomaloglossus > Anomaloglossus baeobatrachus. The sequence continues at coordinate 687,025,255 of NC_134355.1, read as the reverse complement.
CATAAAGAAGCAGGGAAGGAGCGCAGGGGAAGCGAGCTACGAGGTGCCACAGAAGAGCTGTAAAGAACCAGGGAAGGAGCGCAGGGGAAGCGAGCCACGAGGGGCCACAGAAGAGCTGTAAAGAATCAGGGAAGGAGCGCAGGGGAAGCGAGCCACGAGGGACCACAGAAGAGCCATAAAGAAGCAGGGAAGGAGCGCAGGGAAAGCGAGCCACGAGTGGCTATAGAAGAGCCATAAAGAATCAGGGAAGGATCGCAGGGGAAGCGAACCACAAGGGACCACAGAAGAGCCATAAAGAATCAGGGAAGGAGCGCAGGGAACGTGAGCCACGAGGTGCCACAGAAGAGCTGTAAATAATCAGGGAAGGAGCGCACAGGAAGCGAACCATGAGGGTTTTTTCAGGGAAGAATGAAGCTACGCTCCCTGATCTGTGACAGTGGACAGGAAATTGTCAGAGGGAATGGTATACATATTGCAGCAGGCCACGCCCCCTGATCAGTGACGTTTGTCCCAGAAGGCAGCGGGGCATTCAGGAGCAGCGGAGATGCTGCGAGTACTTGTAAAAGCACACGAGGAAGTGCCACAGAAGAGCTGTAAAGAATCAGGGAAGGAGCGCAGGGAACGTGAGCCATGTGGGGCTACAGAGGAGCCGTAAAGAAGCAGGGAAGGACCGCAGGGGAAGCGAGCAACGAGGGACCACAGATGAGCCGTAAAGAAGCAGGGAAGGAGCGCAGGGGAAGCAAACCACAAGGGACCACAGAAGAGCCGTAAAGAATCAGGGAAGGAGCGCAGGAGAAGCGAGCCACGAGGGGCTATAGAAGAGCCATAAAGAAGCAGGGAAGGAGCGCAGGGGAAGTGAGCCATGAGGGGTCACAGAAGAGCCATAAAGAAGCAGGGAAGGATCGCAGGGAAAGCGAACCAAAAGGGACCACAGAAGAGCCATAAAGAAGCAGGGAAGGAGCGCAGGGGAAGCGAGCTACGAGGGGTCACAGAAGAGCCATAAAGAAGCAGGCAAGGAGCGCAGAGGAAGCGAGCCACGAGGTGCCACAGAAGAGCTGTAAAGAATCAGGGAAGAAGCGCAGGGAACGTGAGCCACAAGGGGCCACAGAAGAGCCATAAAGAAGCAGGGAAGGATCGCAGGGAAAGCAAACCAAAAGGGACCACAGAAGAGCCATAAAGAAGCAGGGAAGGAGCGCAGGGGAAGCGAGCCACGAGGGGTCACAGAAGAGCCATAAAGAAGCAGGGAAGGATCGCAGGGGAAGCGAACCACGAGGTGCCACAGAAGAGCTGTAAAGAATCAGGGAAGGAGCGCAGGGAACGTGAGCCACGAGGGGCCACAGAAGAGCCATAAAGAAGCAGGGAAGGATCGCAGGGGAAGCGAACCACGAGGGGCCACAGAAGAGCTGTAAAGAAGCAGGGAAGGATCGCAGGAAAAGCGATCCACGAGGGGCCACAGAAGAGCTGTAAAGAAGCAGGGAAGGAGTACAGGGGAAGCGAACCACAAGGGGCCACAGAAGAGCCATAAAGAATCAGGGAAGGAGCGCAGGGGAAGCGAGCCACGAGGGGATATGGAAGAGCCATAAAGAATCAGGGAAGGAGCGCAGGGGAAGCGAGCCACGAGGGGCCATTAAGAAGAAGGGAAGGAGCGCAGGGGAAGCGAGCCACGAGGGGCCATAAAGAAGAAGGGAAGGAGCGCAGGGGAAGCGAGCCACGAGGTGCCACAGAAGAGCCATAAAGAATCAGGGAAGGAGCACAGGGGAAGCGAACAACAAGGGACCACAGAAGAGCCATAAAGAATCAGGGAAGGAGCGCAGGGGAAGCGAGCCACGAGGGGATATGGAAGAGCTGTAAAGAAGCAGGGAAGGAGCGCAGGGGAAGCGAGCTACGAGGTGCCACAGAAGAGCTGTAAAGAACCAGGGAAGGAGCGCAGGGGAAGCGAGCCACGAGGCGCTACAGAAGAGCCATAAAGAAGCAGGGAAGGAGCGCAGGGGAAGCGAGCTACGAGGTGCCACAGAAGAGCTGTAAAGAACCAGGGAAGGAGCGCAGGGGAAGCGAGCCACGAGGGGCCACAGAAGAGCTGTAAAGAATCAGGGAAGGAGCGCAGGGGAAGCGAGCCACGAGGGACCACAGAAGAGCCATAAAGAAGCAGGGAAGGAGCGCAGGGAAAGCGAGCCACGAGTGGCTATAGAAGAGCCATAAAGAATCAGGGAAGGAGCGCAGGGAACGTGAGCCACGAGGGACCACAGAAGAGCCATAAAGAAGCAGGGAAGGAGCGCAGGGGAAGCGAGCCACGAGGGGCCACAGAAGAGCTGTAAAGAATCAGGGAAGGAGCGCAGGGGAAGCGAGCCACGAGGGACCACAGAAGAGCCATAAAGAAGCAGGGAAGGAGCGCAGGGGAAGCGAGCCACGAGGGGCCACAGAAGAGCTGTAAAGAATCAGGGAAGGAGCGCAGGGAACGTGAGCCACGAGGTGCCACAGAAGAGCTGTAAATAATCACGGAAGGAGCGCACAGGAAGCGAACCATGAGGGTTTTTTCAGGGAAGAATGAAGCTACGCTCCCTGATCTGTGACAGTGGACAGGAAATTGTCAGAGGGAATGGTATACATATTGCAGCAGGCCACGCCCCCTGATCAGTGACGTTTGTCCCAGAAGGCAGCGGGGCATTCAGGAGCAGCGGAGATGCTGCGAGTACTTGTAAAAGCACACGAGGAGGTGCCACAGAAGAGCTGTAAAGAAGCAGGGAAGGACCGCAGGGGAAGCGAGCAACGAGGGACCACAGATGAGCCGTAAAGAAGCAGGGAAGGAGCGCAGGGGAAGCGAACCACAAGGGACCACAGAAGAGCCGTAAAGAATCAGGGAAGGGAGCGCAGGGGAAGCGAGCCACGAGGGACCACAGACGAGCTGTAAAGAATCAGGGAAGCAGCGCAGGGGATGCGAGCCACGAGGGACCAGACGAGCTGTAAAGAAGCAGGGAAGAAGCGCAGAAGAAGCGAGCCACGAGGGGCCATAGAAGAGCCGTAAAGAAGCAGGGAAGGAGCGCAGGGGAAGCGAGCAACGAGGGGCCACAGAAGAGCCATAAAGAATCAGGTAAAGAGCGCAGGGGAAGAGAACCAAGAGGGGCCACAGAAGAGCTGTAAAGAAGCAGGGAAGAAGCAAATGGGAAGCAAACCACAAGGGACCACAGAAGAGCCGTAAAGAATCAGGGAAGGAGCGCAGGGGAAGCAAGACACGAGGGACCACAGACGAGCTGTAAAGAAGCAGCGAAGAAGCGCAGGGGAAGCGAGCCACGAGGTGCCACAGAAGAGCTGTAAAGAATCAGGGAAGGAGCGCAAGGAACGTGAGCCACGAGGGGCCACAGAAGAGCCATAAAGAAGCAGGGAAGGATCGCAGGGGAAGCGAACCACGAGGGGCCACAGAAGAGCTGTAAAGAAGCAGGGAAGGAGCGCAGGGAACGAGAGCCATGTGGGGCTACAGAGGAGCTGTAAAGAATCAGGGAGGGAGCGCAGGGGAAGCGAGCAACGAGGGACCACAGATGAGCCGTAAAGAAGCAGGGAAGGAGCGCAGGGGAAGCGAGCAACGAGGGACCACAGATGAGCCGTAAAGAAGCAGGGAAGGATTGCAGGAGAAGCGAACCACAAGGGACCACAGAAGAGCCGTAAAGAAGCAGGGAAGGAGCACAGGGGAAGCGAACCACAAAGGACCACAGAAGAGCCGTAAAGAATCAGGGAAGGAGCGCAGGGGAAGCGAGCCACGAGGGGTCACAGAAGAGCCATAAAGAAGCAGGGAAGGATTGCAGGGAAAGCAAACCAAAAGGGACCACAGAAGAGCCATAAAGAAGCAGGGAAGGAGCGCAGGGGAAGCGAGCCACGAGGGGTCACAGAAGAGCCGTAAAGAATCAAGGAAGCAGCGCAGGGGAAGCGAGCCACGAGGGACCAGACGAGCTGTAAAGAAGCAGGGAAGAAGCGCAGAAGAAGCTAGCCACGAGGGGCCATAGAAGAGCCGTAAAGAATCAGGTAAAGAGCGCAGGGGAAGAGAACCAAGAGGGGCCACAGAAGAGCTGTAAAGAAGCAGGGAAGGAGCACATGGGAAGCGAACCACAAGGGACCACAGAAGAGCCGTAAAGAATCAGGGAAGGAGCGCAGGGGAGGCGAGCCACGAGGGACCACAGACGAGCTGTAAAGAAGCAGCGAAGAAGCGCAGGGGAAGCGAGCCACGAGGGGCCACAGAAGAGCCATAAATAATCAGGGAAGGAGCGCAGGGGAAGTGAGCCACGAGGGACCACAGACGAGCTGTAAAGAAGCAGGGAAGGAGCGCAGGGGAAGCGAGCCACGAGGGGCTATAGAAGAGCCATAAAGAATCAGGGAAGGAGCACAGGGGAAGCAAGTCACGAGGGGCCACAGAAGAGCCATAAAGAATCAGGGAAGGAGCACAGGGGAAGCGAGCCACAAGGGGCCACAGAAGAGCCATAAAGAATCAGGGAAGGAGCGCAGGGGAAGCGAGCAACGGAGGGGCCATAGAAGAGCCGTAAAGAAGCAGGGAAGGAGCGCAGGGGAAGCGAGCCACGAGGGGCCATAAAGAAGAAGGGAAGGAGCGCAGGGGAAGCGAGCCACGAGGTGCCACAGAAGAGCCATAAAGAATCACTGAAGGAGCGCAGGGGAAGCGAGCCACGAGGGGCTATAGAAGAGCCATAAAGAAGCAGGGAAGGAGCGCAGGGGAAGCGAGCCACGACGGGCTATAGAAGAGCCATAAAGAAGAAGGGAAGGAACGCAGGGGAAGCGAGCCACGAGGTGCCACAGAAGAGCCATAAAGAATCAGGGAAGGAGTGCAGCGGAAGCGAGCAACGAGGGACCACAGATGAGCCGTAAAGAAGCAGGGAAGGAGCGTAGGGGAAGCGAGCCACGAGGGGATATAGAAGAGCTGTAAAGAAGCAGGGAAGGAGCGCAGGGGAAGCGAGCCACTAGGGGCCACAGAAGAGCTGTAAAGAAGCAGGGAAGGAGCGCAGGGGAAGCGAGCCACGAGGTGCCACAGAAGAGCCATAAAGAAGCAGGGAAGGAGCGCAGGGAACGTGAGCCATGTGGGGCCACAGAAGAGCTGTAAAGAATCAGGGAAGGAGCGCAGGGGTAGCGAACCACAAGGGACCACAGAAGAGCCGTAAAGAATCAGGGAAGGAGCGCACGGGAAGTGAGCCACGAGGGGCTATAGAAGAGAAATAAAGAATCAGGGAAGGAGCAAAGGGGAGGCAAGCCACGAGGGGCCACAGAAGAGCCATAAAGAATCAGGGAAGGAGCGCAGGGGAAGCGAACCATGAGGGGCTATAGAAGAGAAATAAAGAATCAGGGAAGGAGCACAGGGGAAGGGAACCACAAGGGAACACAGAAGAGCCGTAAAGAATCAGGGAAGGAGCGCACGGGAAGCGAGCCACGAGGGGCCATAGAAGAGCCATAAAGAAGCAGGGAAGGAGCGCAGGGGAAGCGAGCCACGAGGGGCCATAAAGAAAAAGGGAAGGAGCGCAGGGGAAGCGAGCCACGAGGGGCCATAAAGAAGAAGGGAAGGAGCGCAGGGGAAGCGAGCCACGAGGGGATATATAAGAGCTGTAAAGAAGCAGGGAACGAGCGCAGGGGAAGCGAGCCACGAGGTGCCACAGAAGAGCTGTAAAGATTAAGGTAAGGAGCGCAGGGAACGTGAGCCATGTGGGGCCACAGAAGAGCTGTAATGAATCAGGGAAGGAGCGCAGGGGAAGCGAGCAACGAGGGGCCACAGAAGAGCCATAAAGAAGCAGGGAAGGAGCGCAGGGAAAGCGAGCCACGAGTGGCTATAGAAGAGCCATAAAGAATCAGGGAAGGATCGCAGGGGAAGCGAACCACAAGGGACCACAGAAGAGCCATAAAGAATCAGGGAAGGAGCGCAGGGAATGTGAGCCACGAGGTGCCACAGAAGAGCTGTAAATAATCAGGGAAGGAGCGCACAGGAAGCGAACCATGAGGGTTTTTTCAGGGAAGAATGAAGCTACGCTCACTGATCTGTGACAGTGGACAGGAAATTGTCAGAGGGAATGGTATACATATTGCAGCAGGCCACGCCCCCTGATCAGTGACGTTTGTCCCAGAAGGCAGCGGGGCATTCAGGAGCAGCGGAGATGCTGCGAGTACTTGTAAAAGCACACGAGGCGGTGCCACAGAAGAGCTGTAAAGAATCAGGGAAGGAGCGCAGGGAACGTGAGCCATGTGGGGCTACAGAGGAGCCGTAAAGAAGCAGGGAAGGACCGCAGGGGAAGCGAGCAACGAGGGACCACAGATGAGCCGTAAAGAAGCAGGGAAGGAGCGCAGGGGAAGCGAACCACAAGGGACCACAGAAGAGCCGTAAAGAATCAGGGAAGGAGCGCAGGAGAAGCGAGCCACGAGGGGCTATAGAAGAGCCATAAAGAAGCAGGGAAGGAGCGCAGGGGAAGTGAGCCATGAGGGGTCACAGAAGAGCCATAAAGAAGCAGGGAAGGATCGCAGGGGAAGCGAGCCACGAGGGGTCACAGAAGAGCCATAAAGAAGCAGGGAAGGATCGCATAGGAAGCGAACCACGAGGTGCCACAGAAGAGCTGTAAAGAATCAGGGAAGGAGCGCAGGGAACGTGAGCCACGAGGGGCCACAGAAGAGCCATAAAGAAGCAGGGAAGGATTGCAGGGGAAGCGAACCACGAGGGGCCACAGAAGAGCTGTAAAGAAGCAGGGAAGGATCGCAGGAAAAGCGATCCACGAGGGGCCACAGAAGAGCTGTAAAGAAGCAGGGAAGGAGTACAGGGGAAGCGAACCACAAGGGACCACAGAAGAGCCGTAAAGAATCAGGGAAGCAGCGCAGGGGAAGCGAGCCACGAGGGACCAGACGAGCTGTAAAGGAGCAGGGAAGAAGCGCAGAAGAAGCGAGCCACGAGGGGCCATAGAAGAGCCGTAAAGAAGCAGGGAAGGAGCGCAGGGGAAGCGAGCAACGAGGGGCCACAGAAGAGCCATAAAGAATCAGGTAAAGAGCGCAGGGGAAGAGAACCAAGAGGGGCCACAGAAGAGCTGTAAAGAAGCAGGGAAGGAGCACATGGGAAGCGAACCACAAGGGACCACAGAAGAGCCGTAAAGAATCAGGGAAGGAGCGCAGGGGAAGCAAGCCACGAGGGACCACAGACGAGCTGTAAAGAAGCAGCGAAGAAGCGCAGGGGAAGCGAGCCACGAGGTGCCACAGAAGAGCTGTAAAGAATCAGGGAAGGAGCGCAGGGAACGTGAGCCACGAGGGGCCACAGAAGAGCCATAAAGAAGCAGGGAAGGATCGCAGGGGAAGCGAACCACGAGGGGCCACAGAAGAGCTGTAAAGAAGCAGGGAAGGAGCGCAGGGAACGTGAGCCATGTGGGGCTACAGAGGAGCTGTAAAGAATCAGGGAGGGAGCGCAGGGGAAGCGAGCAACGAGGGACCACAGATGAGCCGTAAAGAAGCAGGGAAGGAGCGCAGGGGAAGCGAGCAACGAGGGACCACAGATGAGCCGTAAAGAAGCAGGGAAGGATTGCAGGAGAAGCGAACCACAAGGGACCACAGAAGAGCCGTAAAGAAGCAGGGAAGGAGCACAGGGGAAGCGAACCACAAAGGACCACAGAAGAGCCGTAAAGAATCAGGGAAGGAGCGCAGGGGAAGCGAGCCACGAGGGACCACAGACGAGCTGTAAAGAATCAGGGAAGAAGCGCAGGGGAAGCGAGCCACGAGGGGTCACAGAAGAGCCATAAAGAAGCAGGGAAGGATCGCAGGGAAAGCAAACCAAAAGGGACCACAGAAGAGCCATAAAGAAGCAGGGAAGGAGCGCAGGGGAAGCGAGCCACGAGGGGTCACAGAAGAGCCGTAAAGAATCAAGGAAGCAGCGCAGGGGAAGCGAGCCACGAGGGACCAGACGAGCTGTAAAGAAGCAGGGAAGAAGCGCAGAAGAAGCGAGCCACGAGGGGCCATAGAAGAGCCGTAAAGAATCAGGTAAAGAGCGCAGGGGAAGAGAACCAAGAGGGGCCACAGAAGAGCTGTAAAGAAGCAGGGAAGGAGCACATGGGAAGCGAACCACAAGGGACCACAGAAGAGCCGTAAAGAATCAGTGAAGGAGCGCAGGGGAGGCGAGCCACGAGGGACCACAGACGAGCTGTAAAGAAGCAGCGAAGAAGCGCAGGGGAAGCGAGCCACGAGGGGCCACAGAAGAGCCATAAATAATCAGGGAAGGAGCGCAGGGGAAGTGAGCCACGAGGGACCACAGACGAGCTGTAACGAAGCAGGGAAGGAGCGCAGGGGAAGCGAGCCACGAGGGGCTATTGAAGAGCCATAAAGAATCAGGGAAGGAGCACAGGGGAAGCGAGCCACAAGGGGCCACAATAGAGCCATAAAGAATCAGGGAAGGAGCGCAGGGGAAGCGAGCAACGGAGGGGCCATAGAAGAGCCGTAAAGAAGCAGGGAAGGAGCGCAGGGGAAGCGAGCCACGAGGGGCCATAAAGAAGAAGGGAAGGAGCGCAGGGGAAGCGAGCCACGAGGTGCCACAGAAGAGCCATAAAGAATCAGGGAAGGAGCACAGGGGAAGAGAACAACAAGGGACCACAGAGCCATAAAGAATCAGGGAAGGAGCGCAGGGGAAGCGAGCCACGAGGGACCACAGAAGAGCCATAAAGAATCACTGAAGGAGCGCAGGGGAAGCGAGCCACGGGGGGCTATAGAAGAGCCATAAAGAAGCAGGGAAGGAGCGCAGGGGAAGCGAGCCACGACGGGCTATAGAAGAGCCATAAAAAAAGAAGGGAAGGAACGCAGGGGAAGCGAGCCACGAGGTGCCACAGAAGAGCCATAAAGAATCAGGGAAGGAGTGCAGCGGAAGCGAGCAACGAGGGACCACAGATGAGCCGTAAAGAAGCAGGGAAGGAGCGCAGGGGAAGCGAGCCACGAGGGACCACAGAAGAGCCATAAAGAATCAGGGAAGGAGCGTAGGGGAAGCGAGCCACGAGGGGATATAGAAGAGCTGTAAAGAAGCAGGGAAGGAGCGCAGGAGAAGCGAGCCACTAGGGGCCACAGAAGAGCTGTAAAGAAGCAGGGAAGGAGCGCAGGGGAAGCGAGCCACGAGGTGCCACAGAAGAGCCATAAAGAAGCAGGGAAGGAGCGCAGGGAACGTGAGCCATGTGGGGCCACAGAAGAGCTGTAAAGAATCAGGGAAGGAGCGCAGGGGTAGCGAACCACAAGGGACCACAGAAGAGCCATAAAGAATCAGGGAAGGAGCGCAGGGGAAGCGAACCATGAGGGGCTATAGAAGAGAAATAAAGAATCAGGGAAGGAGCACAGGGGAAGGGAACCACAAGGGAACACAGAAGAGCCGTAAAGAATCAGGGAAGGAGCGCACGGGAAGCGAGCCACGAGGGGCCATAGAAGAGCCATAAAGAAGCAGGGAAGGAGCGCAGGGGAAGCGAGCCACGAGGGGCCATAAAGAAAAAGGGAAGGAGCGCAGGGGAAGCGAGCCACGAGGGGCCATAAAGAATCAGGGAAGGAGCGCAGGGGAAGCGAGCCACGAGGGGATATATAAGAGCTGTAAAGAAGCAGGGAACGAGCGCAGGGGAAGCGAGCCACGAGGTGCCACAGAAGAGCTGTAAAGATTAAGGTAAGGAGCGCAGGGAACGTGAGCCATGTGGGGCCACAGAAGAGCTGTAATGAATCAGGGAAGGAGCGCAGGGGAAGCGAGCAACGAGGGGCCACAGAAGAGCCATAAAGAAGCAGGGAAGGAGCGCAGGGAAAGCGAGCCACGAGTGGCTATAGAAGAGCCATAAAGAATCAGGGAAGGATCGCAGGGGAAGCGAACCACAAGGGACCACAGAAGAGCCATAAAGAATCAGGGAAGGAGCGCAGGGAATGTGAGCCACGAGGTGCCACAGAAGAGCTGTAAATAATCAGGGAAGGAGCGCAGGAGAAGCGAGCCACGAGGGGCTATAGAAGAGCCATAAAGAAGCAGGGAAGGAGCGCAGGGGAAGTGAGCCATGAGGGGTCACAGAAGAGCCATAAAGAAGCAGGGAAGGATCGCAGGGAAAGCGAACCAAAAGGGACCACAGAAGAGCCATAAAGAAGCAGGGAAGGAGCGCAGGGGAAGCGAGCCACGAGGGGTCACAGAAGAGCCATAAAGAAGCAGGGGAGGATCGCAAAGGAAGCGAACCACGAGGTGCCACAGAAGAGCTGTAAAGAATCAGGGAAGGAGCACAGGGAACGTGAGCCACGAGGGGCCACAGAAGAGCCATAAAGAAGCAGGGAAGGATTGCAGGGGAAGCGAACCACGAGGGGCCACAGAAGAGCTGTAAAGAAGCAGGGAAGGATCGCAGGAAAAGCGATCCACGAGGGGCCACAGAAGAGCTGTAAAGAAGCAGGGAAGGAGTACAGGGGAAGCGAACCACAAGGGACCACAGAAGAGCCGTAAAGAATCAGGGAAGCAGCGCAGGGGAAGCGAGCCACGAGGGACCAGACGAGCTGTAAAGGAGCAGGGAAGAAGCACAGAAGAAGCGAGCCACGAGGGGCCATAGAAGAGCCGTAAAGAAGCAGGGAAGGAGCACATGGGAAGCGAACCACAAGGGACCACAGAAGAGCCGTAAAGAATCAGGGAAGGAGCGCAGGGGAAGCAAGCCACGAGGGACCACAGACGAGCTGTAAAGAAGCAGCGAAGAAGCGCAGGGGAAGCGAGCCACGAGGTGCCACAGAAGAGCTGTAAAGAATCAGGGAAGGAGCGCAGGGAACGTGAGCCACGAGGGGCCACAGAAGAGCCATAAAGAAGCAGGGAAGGATCGCAGGGGAAGCGAACCACGAGGGGCCACAGAAGAGCTGTAAAGAAGCAGGGAAGGAGCGCAGGGAACGTGAGCCATGTGGGGCTACAGAGGAGCTGTAAAGAATCAGGGAGGGAGCGCAGGGGAAGCGAGCAACGAGGGACCACAGATGAGCCGTAAAGAAGCAGGGAAGGAGCGCAGGGGAAGCGAGCAACGAGGGACCACAGATGAGCCGTAAAGAAGCAGGGAAGAATTGCAGGAGAAGCGAACCACAAGGGACCACAGAAGAGCCGTAAAGAAGCAGGGAAGGAGCACAGGGGAAGCGAACCACAAAGGACCACAGAAGAGCCGTAAAGAATCAGGGAAGGAGCGCAGGGGAAGCGAGCCACGAGGGACCACAGACGAGCTGTAAAGAATCAGGGAAGAAGCGCAGGGGAAGCGAGCCACGAGGGGTCACAGAAGAGCCATAAAGAAGCAGGGAAGGATCGCAGGGAAAGCAAACCAAAAGGGACCACAGAAGAGCCATAAAGAAGCAGGGAAGGAGCGCAGGGGAAGCGAGCCACGAGGGGTCACAGAAGAGCCGTAAAGAATCAAGGAAGCAGCGCAGGGGAAGCGAGCCACGAGGGACCAGACGAGCTGTAAAGAAGCAGGGAAGAAGCGCAGAAGAAGCGAGCCACGAGGGGCCATAGAAGAGCCGTAAAGAATCAGGTAAAGAGCGCAGGGGAAGAGAACCAAGAGGGGCCACAGAAGAGCTGTAAAGAAGCAGGGAAGGAGCACATGGGAAGCGAACCACAAGGGACCACAGAAGAGCCGTAAAGAATCAGTGAAGGAGCGCAGGGGAGGCGAGCCACGAGGGACCACAGACGAGCTGTAAAGAAGCAGCGAAGAAGCGCAGGGGAAGCGAGCCACGAGGGGCCACAGAAGAGCCATAAATAATCAGGGAAGGAGCGCAGGGGAAGTGAGCCACGAGGGACCACAGACGAGCTGTAAAGAAGCAGGGAAGGAGCGCAGGGGAAGCGAGCCACGAGGGGCTATTGAAGAGCCATAAAGAATCAGGGAAGGAGCACAGGGGAAGCGAGCCACAAGGGGCCACAATAGAGCCATAAAGAATCAGGGAAGGAGCGCAGGGGAAGCGAGCAACGGAGGGGCCATAGAAGAGCCGTAAAGAAGCAGGGAAGGAGCGCAGGGGAAGCGAGCCACGAGGGGCCATAAAGAAGAAGGGAAGGAGCGCAGGGGAAGCGAGCCACGAGGTGCCACAGAAGAGCCATAAAGAATCAGGGAAGGAGCACAGGGGAAGAGAACAACAAGGGACCACAGAGCCATAAAGAATCAGGGAAGGAGCGCAGGGGAAGCGAGCCACGAGGGACCACAGAAGAGCCATAAAGAATCACTGAAGGAGCGCAGGGGAAGCGAGCCACGAGGGGCTATAGAAGAGCCATAAAGAAGCAGGGAAGGAGCGCAGGGGAAGCGAGCCACGACGGGCTATAGAAGAGCCATAAAAAAGAAGGGAAGGAACGCAGGGGAAGCGAGCCACGAGGTGCCACAGAAGAGCCATAAAGAATCAGGGAAGGAGTGCAGCGGAAGCGAGCAACGAGGGACCACAGATGAGCCGTAAAGAAGCAGGGAAGGAGCGCAGGGGAAGCGAGCCACGAGGGACCACAGAAGAGCCATAAAGAATCAGGGAAGGAGCGCAGGGGAAGCGAGCCACTAGGGGCCACAGAAGAGCTGTAAAGAAGCAGGGAAGGAGCGCAGGGGAAGCGAGCCACGAGGTGCCACAGAAGAGCCATAAAGAAGCAGGGAAGGAGCGCAGGGAACGTGAGCCATGTGGGGCCACAGAAGAGCTGTAAAGAATCAGGGAAGGAGCGCAGGGGTAGCGAACCACAAGGGACCACAGAAGAGCCATAAAGAATCAGGGAAGGAGCGCAGGGGAAGCGAACCATGAGGGGCTATAGAAGAGAAATAAAGAATCAGGGAAGGAGCACAGGGGAAGGGAACCACAAGGGAACACAGAAGAGCCGTAAAGAATCAGGGAAGGAGCGCACGGGAAGCGAGCCACGAGGGGCCATAGAAGAGCCATAAAGAAGCAGGGAAGGAGCGCAGGGGAAGCGAGCCACGAGGGGCCATAAAGAAAAAGGGAAGGAGCGCAGGGGAAGCGAGCCACGAGGGGCCATAAAGAATCAGGGAAGGAGCGCAGGGGAAGCGAGCCACGAGGGGATATATAAGAGCTGTAAAGAAGCAGGGAACGAGCGCAGGGGAAGCGAGCCACGAGGTGCCACAGAAGAGCTGTAAAGATTAAGGTAAGGAGCGCAGGGAACGTGAGCCATGTGGGGCCACAGAAGAGCTGTAATGAATCAGGGAAGGAGCGCAGGGGAAGCGAGCAACGAGGGGCCACAGAAGAGCCATAAAGAAGCAGGGAAGGAGCGCAGGGAAAGCGAGCCACGAGTGGCTATAGAAGAGCCATAAAGAATCAGGGAAGGATCGCAGGGGAAGCGAACCACAAGGGACCACAGAAGAGCCATAAAGAATCAGGGAAGGAGCGCAGGGAATGTGAGCCACGAGGTGCCACAGAAGAGCTGTAAATAATCAGGGAAGGAGCGCACAGGAAGCGAACCATGAGGGTTTTTTCAGGGAAGAATGAAGCTACGCTCACTGATCTGTGACAGTGGACAGGAAATTGTCAGAGGGAATGGTATACATATTGCAGCAGGCCACGCCCCCTGCTCAGTGACGTTTGTCCCAGAAGGCAGCGGGGCATTCAGGAGCAGCGGAGATGCTGCGAGTACTTGTAAAAGCACACGAGGAGGTGCCACAGAAGAGCTGTAAAGAATCAGGGAAGGAGCGCAGGGAACGTGAGCCATGTGGGGCTACAGAGGAGCCGTAAAGAAGCAGGGAAGGACCGCAGGGGAAGCGAGCAACGAGGGACCACAGATGAGCCGTAAAGAAGCAGGGAAGGAGCGCAGGGGAAGCGAACCACAAGGGACCACAGAAGAGCCGTAAAGAATCAGGGAAGGAGCGCAGGGGAAGCGAGCCACGAGGGGCTATAGAAGAGCCATAAAGAAGCAGGGAAGGAGCGCAGGGGAAGTGAGCCATGAGGGGTCACAGAAGAGCCATAAAGAAGCAGGGAAGGATCGCAGGGAAAGCGAACCAAAAGGGACCACAGAAGAGCCATAAAGAAGCAGGGAAGGAGCGCAGGGGAAGCGAGCCACGAGGGGTCACAGAAGAGCCATAAAGAAGCAGGGAAGGATCGCAAAGGAAGCGAACCACGAGGTGCCACAGAAGAGCTGTAAAGAATCAGGGAAGGAGCGCAGGGAACGTGAGCCACGAGGGGCCACAGAAGAGCCATAAAGAAGCAGGGAAGGATTGCAGGGGAAGCGAACCACGAGGGGCCACAGAAGAGCTGTAAAGAAGCAGGGAAGGATCGCAGGAAAAGCGATCCACGAGGGGCCACAGAAGAGCTGTAAAGAAGCAGGGAAGGAGTACAGGGGAAGCGAACCACAAGGGACCACAGAAGAGCCGTAAAGAATCAGGGAAGCAGCGCAGGGGAAGCGAGCCACGAGGGACCAGACGAGCTGTAAAGGAGCAGGGAAGAAGCGCAGAAGAAGCGAGCCACGAGGGGCCATAGAAGAGCCGTAAAGAATCAGGGAAGCAGCGCAGGGGAAGCGAGCCACGAGGGACCAGACGAGCTGTAAAGGAGCAGGGAAGAAGCGCAGAAGAAGCGAGCCACGAGGGGCCATAGAAGAGCCGTAAAGAAGCAGGGAAGGAGCGCAGGGGAAGCGAGCAACGAGAGGCCACAGAAGAGCCATAAAGAATCAGGTAAAGAGCGCAGGGGAAGAGAACCAAGAGGGGCCACAGAAGAGCTGTAAAGAAGCAGGGAAGGAGCACATGGGAAGCGAACCACAAGGGACCACAGAAGAGCCGTAAAGAATCAGGGAAGGAGCGCAGGGGAAGCAAGCCACGAGGGACCACAGACGAGCTGTAAAGAAGCAGCGAAGAAGCGCAGGGGAAGCGAGCCACGAGGTGCCACAGAAGAGCTGTAAAGAATCAGGGAAGGAGCGCAGGGAACGTGAGCCACGAGGGGCCACAGAAGAGCCATAAAGAAGCAGGGAAGGATCGCAGGGGAAGCGAACCACGAGGGGCCACAGAAGAGCTGTAAAGAAGCAGGGAAGGAGCGCAGGGAACGTGAGCCATGTGGGGCTACAGAGGAGCTGTAAAGAATCAGGGAGGGAGCGCAGGGGAAGCGAGCAACGAGGGACCACAGATGAGCCGTAAAGAAGCAGGGAAGGATTGCAGGAGAAGCGAACCACAAGGGACCACAGAAGAGCCGTAAAGAAGCAGGGAAGGAGCACAGGGGAAGCGAACCACAAAGGACCACAGAAGAGCCGTAAAGAATCAGGGAAGGAGCGCAGGGGAAGCGAGCCACGAGGGACCACAGACGAGCTGTAAAGAATCAGGGAAGAAGCGCAGGGGAAGCGAGCCACGAGGGGTCACAGAAGAGCCATAAAGAAGCAGGGAAGGATCGCAGGGAAAGCAAACCAAAAGGGACCACAGAAGAGCCATAAAGAAGCAGGGAAGGAGCGCAGGGGAAGCGAGCCACGAGGGGTCACAGAAGAGCCGTAAAGAATCAAGGAAGCAGCGCAGGGGAAGTGAGCCACGAGGGACCAGACGAGCTGTAAAGAAGCAGGGAAGAAGCGCAGAAGAAGCGAGCCACGAGGGGCCATAGAAGAGCCGTAAAGAATCAGGTAAAGAGCGCAGGGGAAGAGAACCAAGAGGGGCCACAGAAGAGCTGTAAAGAAGCAGGGAAGGAGCACATGGGAAGCGAACCACAAGGGACCACAGAAGAGCCGTAAAGAATCAGTGAAGGAGCGCAGGGGAGGCGAGCCACGAGGGACCACAGACGAGCTGTAAAGAAGCAGCGAAGACGCGCAGGGGAAGCGAGCCACGAGGGGCCACAGAAGAGCCATAAATAATCAGGGAAGGAGCGCAGGGGAAGTGAGCCACGAGGGACCACAGACGAGCTGTAAAGAAGCAGGGAAGGAGCGCAGGGGAAGCGAGCCACGAGGGGCTATTGAAGAGCCATAAAGAATCAGGGAAGGAGCACAGGGGAAGCGAGCCACAAGGGGCCACAATAGAGCCATAAAGAATCAGGGAAGGAGCGCAGGGGAAGCGAGCAACGGAGGGGCCATAGAAGAGCCGTAAAGAAGCAGGGAAGGAGCGCAGGGGAAGCGAGCCACGAGGGGCCATAAAGAAGAAGGGAAGGAGCGCAGGGGAAGCGAGCCACGAGGTGCCACAGAAGAGCCATAAAGAAGCAGGGAAGGAGCACAGGGGAAGCGAACAACAAGGGACCACAGAGCCATAAAGAATCAGGGAAGGAGCGCAGGGGAAGCGAGCCACGAGGGACCACAGAAGAGCCATAAAGAATCACTGAAGGAGCGCAGGGGAAGCGAGCCACGAGGGGCTATAGAAGAGCCATAAAGAAGCAGGGAAGGAGCGCAGGGGAAGCGAGCCACGACGGGCTATAGAAGAGCCATAATAAAGAAGGGAAGGAACGCAGGGGAAGCGAGCCACGAGGTGCCACAGAAGAGCCATAAAGAATCAGGGAAGGAGTGCAGCGGAAGCGAGCAACGAGGGACCACAGATGAGCCGTAAAGAAGCAGGGAAGGAGCGCAGGGGAAGCGAGCCACGAGGGACCACAGAAGAGCCATAAAGAATCAGGGAAGGAGCGTAGGGGAAGCGAGCCACGAGGGGATATAGAAGAGCTGTAAAGAAGCAGGGAAGGAGCGCAGGGGAAGCGAGCCACTAGGGGCCACAGAAGAGCTGTAAAGAAGCAGGGAAGGAGCGCAGGGGAAGCGAGCCACGAGGTGCCACAAAAGAGCCATAAAGAAGCAGGGAAGGAGCGCAGGGAACGTGAGCCATGTGGGGCCACAGAAGAGCTGTAAAGAATCAGGGAAGGAGCGCAGGGGTAGCGAACCACAAGGGACCACAGAAGAGCCATAAAGAATCAGGGAAGGAGCGCAGGGGAAGCGAACCATGAGGGGCTATAGAAGAGAAATAAAGAATCAGGGAAGGAGCACAGGGGAAGGGAACCACAAGGGAACACAGAAGAGCCGTAAAGAATCAGGGAAGGAGCGCACGGGAAGCGAGCCACGAGGGGCCATAGAAGAGCCATAAAGAAGCAGGGAAGGAGCGCAGGGGAAGCGAGCCACGAGGGGCCATAAAGAAAAAGGGAAGGAGCGCAGGGGAAGCGAGCCACGAGGGGCCATAAAGAAGAAGGGAAGGAGCGCAGGGGAAGCGAGCCACGAGGTGCCACAGAAGAGCCATAAAGAATCAGGGAAGGAGCGCAGGGGAAGCGAGCCACGAAGGGATATATAAGAGCTGTAAAGAAGCAGGGAACGAGCGCAGGGGAAGCGAGCCACGAGGTGCCACAGAAGAGCTGTAAAGATTAAGGTAAGGAGCGCAGGGAACGTGAGCCATGTGGGGCCACAGAAGAGCTGTAATGAATCAGGGAAGGAGCGCAGGGGAAGCGAGCAACGAGGGGCCACAGAAGAGCCATAAATAAGCAGGGAAGGAGCGCAGGGGAAGCGAGCCACAAGTGGCTATAGAAGAGCCATAAAGAAGCAGGGAAGGAGAGCAGGAGAAGCAAGCCACGAGGGGTCACAGAAGAGCCATAAAGAAGCAGGGAAGGAGCGCAGGGAACGTGAGCCACGAGGGGTCACAGAAGAGCCATAAAGAAGCAGGGAAGGAGCGCAGGGAACGTGAGCCATGTGGGGCCACAGAAGAGCTGTAAATAATCAGGGATGGAGCGCACGGGAAGCGAACCATGAGGGTTTTTTCAGGGAAGAAACAAGCTACGCTCCCTGATCTGTGACAGCGGACAGGAAATTGTCAGAGGGCGTGGCATACATATTGCAGCAGGCCACGCCCCCTGATTAGTGACGTTTGTCCCAGAAGGCAGCGGGGCATTCAGAGCAGCGGAGATGCTGCGAGTACTTGTAAAAGCACACGAGGAGGTGCCACAGAAGAGCTGTAAAGAATCAGGGAAGGAGCGCAGGGAACGTGAGCCACGAGGGGCCACAGAAGAGCCATAAAGAAGCAGGGAAGGAGCACAGGGGAAGCGAACAACAAGGGACCACAGAAGAGCCGTAAAGAAGCAGGGAAGGAGCGCAGGGGAAGCGAGCCACGAGGGACCACAGACGAGCTGTAAAGAATCAGGGAAGGAGCGCAGGGAACGTGAGCCATGTGGGGCTACAGAGGAGCTGTAAAGAATCAGGGAGGGAGCGCAGGGGAAGCGAGCAACGAGGGACCACAGATGAGCCGTAAAGAAGCAGGGAAGGATTGCAGGAGAAGCGAACCACAAGGGACCACAGAAGAGCCGTAAAGAAGCAGGGAAGGAGCACAGGGGAAGCGAACCACAAAGGACCACAGAAGAGCCGTAAAGAATCAGGGAAGGAGCGCAGGGGAAGCGAGCCACGAGGGACCACAGACGAGCTGTAAAGAATCAGGGAAGAAGCGCAGGGGAAGCGAGCCACGAGGGGTCACAGAAGAGCCATAAAGAAGCAGGGAAGGATTGCAGGGAAAGCAAACCAAAAGGGACCACAGAAGAGCCATAAAGAAGCAGGGAAGGAGCGCAGGGGAAGCGAGCCACGAGGGGTCACAGAAGAGCCGTAAAGAATCAAGGAAGCAGCGCAGGGGAAGCGAGCCACGAGGGACCAGACGAGCTGTAAAGAAGCAGGGAAGAAGCGCAGAAGAAGCGAGCCACGAGGGGCCATAGAAGAGCCGTAAAGAATCAGGTAAAGAGCGCAGGGGAAGAGAACCAAGAGGGGCCACAGATGAGCCGTAAAGAAGCAGGGAAGGAGCGCAGGGGAAGCGAACCACAAGGGACCACAGAAGAGCCGTAAAGAATCAGGGAAGGAGCGCAGGAGAAGCGAGCCACGAGGAGCTATAGAAGAGCCATAAAGAAGCAGGGAAGGAGCGCAGGGGAAGTGAGCCATGAGGGGTCACAGAAGAGCCATAAAGAAGCAGGGAAGGATCGCAGGGAAAGCGAACCAAAAGGGACCACAGAAGAGCCATAAAGAAGCAGGGAAGGAGCGCAGGGGAAGCGAGCCACGAGGGGTCACAGAAGAGCCATAAAGAAGCAGGGAAGGATCGCAAAGGAAGCGAACCACGAGGTGCCACAGAAGAGCTGTAAAGAATCAGGGAAGGAGCGCAGGGAACGTGAGCCACGAGGGGCCACAGAAGAGCCATAAAGAAGCAGGGAAGGATCGCAGGGGAAGCGAACCACGAGGGGCCACAGAAGAGCTGTAAAGAAGCAGGGAAGGATCGCAGGAAAAGCGATCCACGAGGGGCCACAGAAGAGCTGTAAAGAAGCAGGGAAGGAGTACAGGGGAAGCGAACCACAAGGGACCACAGAAGAGCCGTAAAGAATCAGGGAAGCAGCGCAGGGGAAGCGAGCCACGAGGGACCAGACGAGCTGTAAAGGAGCAGGGAAGAAGCGCAGAAGAAGCGAGCCACGAGGGGCCATAGAAGAGCCGTAAAGAAGCAGGGAAGGAGCGCAGGGGAAGCGAGCAACGAGGGGCCACAGAAGAGCCATAAAGAATCAGGTAAAGAGCGCAGGGGAAGAGAACCAAGAGGGGCCACAGAAGAGCTGTAAAGAAGCAGGGAAGGAGCACATGGGAAGCGAACCACAAGGGACCACAGAAGAGCCGTAAAGAATCAGGGAAGGAGCGCAGGGGAAGCAAGCCACGAGGGACCACAGACGAGCTGTAAAAAAGCAGCGAAGAAGCGCAGGGGAAGCGAGCCACGAGGTGCCACAGAAGAGCTGTAAAGAATCAGGGAAGGAGCGCAGGGAACGTGAGCCACGAGGGGCCACAGAAGAGCCATAAAGAAGCAGGGAAGGATCGCAGGGGAAGCGAACCACGAGGGGCCACAGATGAGCCGTAAAGAAGCAGGGAAGGAGCGCAGGGGAAGCGAGCAACGAGGGACCACAGATGAGCCGTAAAGAAGCAGGGAAGGATTGCAGGAGAAGCGAACCACAAGGGACCACAGAAGAGCCGTAAAGAAGCAGGGAAGGAGCACAGGGGAAGCGAACCACAAAGGACCACAGAAGAGCCGTAAAGAATCAGGGAAGGAGCGCAGGGGAAGCGAGCCACGAGGGACCACAGACGAGCTGTAAAGAATCAGGGAAGAAGCGCAGGGGAAGCGAGCCACGAGGGGTCACAGAAGAGCCATAAAGAAGCAGGGAAGGATCGCAGGGAAAGCAAACCAAAAGGGACCACAGAAGAGCCATAAAGAAGCAGGGAAGGAGCGCAGGGGAAGCGAGACACGAGGGGTCACAGAAGAGCCGTAAAGAATCAAGGAAGCAGCGCAGGGGAAGCGAGCCACGAGGGACCAGACGAGCTGTAAAGAAGCAGGGAAGAAGCGCAGAAGAAGCGAGCCACGAGGGGCCATAGAAGAGCCGTAAAGAATCAGGTAAAGAGCGCAGGGGAAGAGAACCAAGAGGGGCCACAGAAGAGCTGTAAAGAAGCAGGGAAGGAGCACATGGGAAGCGAACCACAAGGGACCACAGAAGAGCCGTAAAGAATTAGTGAAGGAGCGCAGGGGAGGCGAGCCACGAGGGACCACAGACGAGCTGTAAAGAAGCAGCGAAGAAGCGCAGGGGAAGCGAGCCACGAGGGGCCACAGAAGAGCCATAAATAATCAGGGAAGGAGCGCAGGGGAAGTGAGCCACGAGGGACCACAGACGAGCTGTAAAGAAGCAGGGAAGGAGCGCAGGGGAAGCGAGCCACGAGGGGCTATTGAAGAGCCATAAAGAATCAGGGAAGGAGCACAGGGGAAGCGAGCCACAAGGGGCCACAATAGAGCCATAAAGAATCAGGGAAGGAGCGCAGGGGAAGCGAGCAACGGAGGGGCCATAGAAGAGCCGTAAAGAAGCAGGGAAGGAGCGCAGGGGAAGCGAGCCACGAGGGGCCATAAAGAAGAAGGGAAGGAGCGCAGGGGAAGCGAGCCACGAGGTGCCACAGAAGAGCCATAAAGAATCAGGGAAGGAGCACAGGGGAAGAGAACAACAAGGGACCACAGAGCCATAAAGAATCAGGGAAGGAGCGCAGGGGAAGCGAGCCACGAGGGACCACAGAAGAGCCATAAAGAATCACTGAAGGAGCGCAGGGGAAGCGAGCCACGAGGGGCTATAGAAGAGCCATAAAGAAGCAGGGAAGGAGCGCAGGGGAAGCGAGCCACGACGGGCTATAGAAGAGCCATAAAAAAGAAGGGAAGGAACGCAGGGGAAGCGAGCCACGAGGTGCCACAGAAGAGCCATAAAGAATCAGGGAAGGAGTGCAGCGGAAGCGAGCAACGAGGGACCACAGATGAGCCGTAAAGAAGCAGGGAAGGAGCGCAGGGGAAGCGAGCCACGAGGGACCACAGAAGAGCCATAAAGAATCAGGGAAGGAGCGTAGGGGAAGCGAGCCACGAAGGGATATAGAAGAGATGTAAAGAAGCAGGGAAGGAGCGCAGGGGAAGCGAGCCACTAGGGGCCACAGAAGAGCTGTAAAGAAGCAGGGAAGGAGCGCAGGGGAAGCGAGCCACGAGGTGCCACAGAAGAGCCATAAAGAAGCAGGGAAGGAGCGCAGGGAACGTGAGCCATGTGGGGCCACAGAAGAGCTGTAAAGAATCAGGGAAGGAGCGCAGGGGTAGCGAACCACAAGGGACCACAGAAGAGCCATAAAGAATCAGGGAAGGAGCGCAGGGGAAGCGAACCATGAGGGGCTATAGAAGAGAAATAAAGAATCAGGGAAGGAGCACAGGGGAAGGGAACCACAAGGGAACACAGAAGAGCCGTAAAGAATCAGGGAAGGAGCGCACGGGAAGCGAGCCACGAGGGGCCATAGAAGAGCCATAAAGAAGCAGGGAAGGAGCGCAGGGGAAGCGAGCCACGAGGGGCCATAAAGAAAAAGGGAAGGAGCGCAGGGGAAGCGAGCCACGAGGGGCCATAAAGAATCAGGGAAGGAGCGCAGGGGAAGCGAGCCACGAGGGGATATATAAGAGCTGTAAAGAAGCAGGGAACGAGCGCAGGGGAAGCGAGCCACGAGGTGCCACAGAAGAGCTGTAAAGATTAAGGTAAGGAGCGCAGGGAACGTGAGCCATGTGGGGCCACAGAAGAGCTGTAATGAATCAGGGAAGGAGCGCAGGGGAAGCGAGCAACGAGGGGCCACAGAAGAGCCATAAAGAAGCAGGGAAGGAGCGCAGGGGAAGCGAGCCACGAGTGGCTATAGAAGAGCCATAAAGAAGCAGGGAAGGAGAGCAGGAGAAGCAAGCCACGAGGGGTCACAGAAGAGCCATAAAGAAGCAGGGAAGGAGCGCAGGGAACGTGAGCCACGAGGGGTCACAGAAGAGCCATAAAGAAGCAGGGAAGGAGCGCAGGGAACGTGAGCCATGTGGGGCCACAGAAGAGCTGTAAATAATCAGGGATGGAGCGCACGGGAAGCGAACCATGAGGGTTTTTTCAGGGAAGAAACAAGCTACGCTCCCTGATCTGTGACAGCGGACAGGAAATTGTCAGAGGGCGTGGCATACATATTGCAGCAGGCCACGCCCCCTGATTAGTGACGTTTGTCCCAGAAGGCAGCGGGGCATTCAGGAGCAGCGGAGATGCTGCGAGTACTTGTAAAAGCACACGAGGAGGTGCCACAGAAGAGCTGTAAAGAATCAGGGAAGGAGCGCAGGGAACGTGAGCCACGAGGGGCCACAGAAGAGCCATAAAGAAGCAGGGAAGGATCGCAGGGGAAGCGAACCACGAGGGGCCACAGAAGAGCTGTAAAGAAGCAGGGAAGGAGCGCAGGGAACGTGAGCCATGTGGGGCTACAGAGGAGCTGTAAAGAATCAGGGAGGGAGCGCAGGGGAAGCGAGCAACGAGGGACCACAGATGAGCCGTAAAGAAGCAGGGAAGGAGCGCAGGGGAAGCGAGCAACGAGGGACCACAGATGAGCCGTAAAGAAGCAGGGAAGGATTGCAGGAGAAGCGAACCACAAGGGACCACAGAAGAGCCGTAAAGAAGCAGGGAAGGAGCACAGGGGAAGCGAACCACAAAGGACCACAGAAGAGCCGTAAAGAATCAGGGAAGGAGCGCAGGGGAAGCGAGCCACGAGGGACCACAGACGAGCTGTAAAGAATCAGGGAAGAAGCGCAGGGGAAGCGAGCCACGAGGGGTCACAGAAGAGCCATAAAGAAGCAGGGAAGGATTGCAGGGGAAGCGAGCCACGAGGGGTCACAGAAGAGCCGTAAAGAATCAAGGAAGCAGCGCAGGGGAAGCGAGCCACGAGGGACCAGACGAGCTGTAAAGAAGCAGGGAAGAAGCGCAGGGGAAGCGAGCCACGAGGGACCACAGAAGAGCCATAAAGAAGCAGGGAAGGAGCGCAGGGGAAGCGAGCCACGAGGGGTCACAGAAGAGCCGTAAAGAATCAAGGAAGCAGCGCAGGGGAAGCGAGCCACGAGGGACCAGACGAGCTGTAAAGAAGCAGGGAAGAAGCGCAGAAGAAGCGAGCCACAAGGGGCCATAGAAGAGCCGTAAAGAATCAGGTAAAGAGCGCAGGGGAAGAGAACCAAGAGGGGCCACAGAAGAGCTGTAAAGAAGCAGGGAAGGAGCACATGGGAAGCGAACCACAAGGGACCACAGAAGAGCCGTAAAGAATCAGGGAAGGAGCGCAGGGGAGGCGAGCCACGAGGGACCACAGACGAGCTGTAAAGAAGCAGCGAAGAAGCGCAGGGGAAGCGAGCCACGAGGGGCCACAGAAGAGCCATAAATAATCAGGGAAGGAGCGCAGGGGAAGTGAGCAACGAGGGACCACAGACGAGCTGTAAAGAAGCAGGGAAGGAGCGCAGGGGAAGCGAGCCACGAGGGGCTATTGAAGAGCCATAAAGAATCAGGGAAGGAGCACAGGGGAAGCAAGTCACGAGGGGCCACAGAAGAGCCATAAAGAATCAGGGAAGGAGCACAGGGGAAGCGAGCCACAAGGGGCCACAGAAGAGCCATAAAGAATCAGGGAAGGAGCGCAGGGGAAGCGAGCAACGGAGGGGCCATAGAAGAGCCGTAAAGAAGCAGGGAAGGAGCGCAGGGGAAGCGAGCCACGAGGGGCCATAAAGAAGAAGGGAAGGAGCGCAGGGGAAGCGAGCCACGAGGTGCCACAGAAGAGCCATAAAGAATCAGGGAAGGAGCACAGGGGAAGCGAACAACAAGGGACCACAGAGCCATAAAGAATCAGGGAAGGAGCGCAGGGGAAGCGAACCACGAGGGACCACAGAAGAGCCATAAAGAATCACTGAAGGAGCGCAGGGGAAGCGAGCCACGAGGGGCTATAGAAGAGCCATAAAGAAGCAGGGAAGGAGCGCAGGGGAAGCGAGCCACGACGGGCTATAGAAGAGCCATAAAAAAGAAGGGAAGGAACGCAGGGGAAGCGAGCCACGAGGTGCCACAGAAGAGCCATAAAGAATCAGGGAAGGAGTGCAGCGGAAGCGAGCAACGAGGGACCACAGATAAGCCGTAAAGAAGCAGGGAAGGAGCGCAGGGGAAGCGAGCCACGAGGGACCACAGAAGAGCCATAAAGAATCAGGGAAGGAGCGTAGGGGAAGCGAGCCACGAGGGGATATAGAAGAGCTGTAAAGAAGCAGGGAAGGAGCGCAGGGGAAGCGAGCCACTAGGGGCCACAGAAGAGCTGTAAAGAAGCAGGGAAGGAGCGCAGGGGAAGCGAGCCACGAGGTGCCACAGAAGAGCCATAAAGAAGCAGGGAAGGAGCGCAGGGAACGTGAGCCATGTGGGGCCACAGAAGAGCTGTAAAGAATCAGGGAAGGAGCGCAGGGGTAGCGAACCACAAGGGACCACAGAAGAGCCGTAAAGAATCAGGGAAGGAGCGCACGGGAAGCGAGCCACGAGGGGCCATAGAAGAGCCATAAAGAAGCAGGGAAGGAGCGCAGGGGAAGCGAGCCACGAGGGGCCATAAAGAAAAAGGGAAGGAGCGCAGGGGAAGCGAGCCACGAGGGGCCATAAAGAAGAAGGGAAGGAGCGCAGGGGAAGCGAGCCACGAGGTGCCACAGAAGAGCCATAAAGAATCAGGGAAGGAGCGCAGGGGAAGCGAGCCACGAGGGGATATATAAGAGCTGTAAAGAAGCAGGGAACGAGCGCAGGGGAAGCGAGCCACGAGGTGCCACAGAAGAGCTGTAAAGATTAAGGTAAGGAGCGCAGGGAACGTGAGCCATGTGGGGCCACAGAAGAGCTGTAATGAATCAGGGAAGGAGCGCAGGGGAAGCGAGCAACGAGGGGCCACAGAAGAGCCATAAAGAAGCAGGGAAGGAGCGCAGGGGAAGCGAGCCACGAGTGGCTATAGAAGAGCCATAAAGAAGCAGGGAAGGAGAGCAGGAGAAGCAAGCCACGAGGGGTCACAGAAGAGCCATAAAGAAGCAGGGAAGGAGCGCAGGGAACGTGAGCCACGAGGGGCCACAGAAGAGCCATAAAGAAGCAGGGAAGGATCGCCGGGGACGCGAACCATGAGGGGTCACAGAAGAGCCATAAAGAAGCAGGGAAGGAGCGCAGGGAACGTGAGCCATGTGGGGCCACAGAAGAGCTGTAAATAATCAGGGATGGAGCGCACGGGAAGCGAACCATGAGGGTTTTTTCAGGGAAGAAACAAGCTACGCTCCCTGATCTGTGACAGCGGACAGGAAATTGTCAGAGGGCGTGGCATACATATTGCAGCAGGCCACGCCCCCTGATTAGTGACGTTTGTCCCAGAAGGCAGCGGGGCATTCAGGAGCAGCGGAGATGCTGCGAGTACTTGTAAAAGCACACGAGGAGGTGCCACAGAAGAGCTGTAAAGAATCAGGGAAGGAGCGCAGGGAACGTGAGCCAAGTGGGGCCACAGAAGAGCTGTAAAGAATCAGGGAAGGAGCGCAGGGGAAGCGAGCAACGAGAGACCACAGATGAGCCGTAAAGAAGCAGGGACGGAGCGCAGGGGAAGTGAGCAACGAGGGACCACAGATGAGCCGTAAAGAAGCAGGGAAGGAGCGCAGGGGAAGCGAGCCACGAGGGGTCACAGAAGAGCCATAAAGAAGCAGGGAAGGAGCGCAGGGAATGTGAGCCATGTGGGGCCACAGATGAGCTGTAAATAATCAGGGAAGGAGCGCACGGGAAGCGAACCATGAGGGTTTTTTCAGGGAAGAAACAAGCTACGCTCCCTGATCTGTGTCAGCGGACAGGAAATTGTCAGAGGGCGTGGCATACATATTGCAGCAGGCCACGCCCCCTGATCAGTGGCGTTTGTCCCAGAAGGCAGCGGGGCATTCAGGAGCAGCGGAGATGCTGTGAGTACTTGTAAAAGCACACGAGGCGGCAGATAAGGAGAGGAAAAGGAATACGAGTCTTTATAGCTTTTGACAGAATGTTGATTGACATACATATCCACCTTCTCGGAGTTCCTCGTTAAGGCACCACTCCTCCACAACTTCTCCTCCCCTTTAAGGCACCCCTCCTCCTCCCCTTTAAGCCACCCCTCCTCCACAACTCCTCCTCCTATTTGAGCCACCCCTCCTCCATAACAACTCCCTTTTAAGCCACCCCTCCTCCACAACTTCTCCTCCCCTTTGAGCCACCCCTCCTCCATAACACCTCCCCTTTAAGCCACACCTCCTCCACATCTCCTCCTCCCCTTTAAGGCACCCCTTCCCCATAACCCTGTATACATGTGCACATAAAGCAAGAGGTCGGACCCGTCCCGCAGCTTGTACTTTATTTGCCAGCTTGCTTGTTCCATGCACCTGCGCTGAGACAGGCAGTAAGACGAGGGCGATCGATGGTGCCAGTGACGTCCAGACGAAAACCCCAGTGGGTCTCATCTAAAAATATATCACTTCCGCTTTTCGAGGTGTTCGAGAGAATTAAAAATGCTAAAACGTTCCCTTCCAGCGGCCGCCGATGAGCGCTCGAGTCCATGGTTTGCGGCGGCGGGATGTGGCATCTCTGGAGGCTTCTTGCATAGAGCGATGCTATGGGCGGGGGAGGGGGGGGTCTGCAGGAGCCCATCGGACTCATCACAAACCCTCATCCACCCCCCAAATTCTCCATGATACATGAAGACAGCCCCTCTCATGGCGGCTGAGCAGTGAAGCATGTACTGAATGCAGATTCTTTATTTTGGCATTGAGTAGATGGTCCCCGGACCAACGTAAAAATAGTCTGTACATCTGTGACCACGGGCGCAGCCCGCGCTACATGAAATCGTCAGAGTCATTCCCGTCCTGGAAGGGAAAAAAAAACCAAAACATAAAATAAAATCAATTTTATACAGTTATGATCCAGAAAACAATAATATAAAGCAAATCTCCTCCTCGGGGGCGGGGCATAACAATATCTGACCACAGGATAGGATGCTCGGGAAGGAGTGCGCTGCGGGCATTAGATTTTGCATTATTTGCCTTTTATAGACCCTGAGCTGCACTGTGACTGCAGAATGAGTTAACTGAGAATCTGTCGGTGAGCTTGTTTGATCTTTTGTAACTTATGACCACACCAAAGTTCAGCTCAACTTTCCTGTAGTCTCTGACGTCGGCTGGATGTTTTGGGTCGTTGCCTCTGAAGGGCAACCTTCAAAACCGTAGATGCGGCGATCGCCCAAGGAAAATTAGTGCAGCGGATGAAAGACTCATCGTGTTCACAATCCTATGAAATCAGTTGTGCAGCAGTGCCATCAGCTCAGGAATAAAAGGGGGTCTTTCTATTCGTTGACAGAATGCAGAGATCTTAAGATATGTTAGGAAGGTGCAGACTTCTCCAGTTTTCTTACCTGATTAGTAGACATATTTTCTGATTTCATCAAGGAGGTGTAATTCCTGGTGGGAGAGGACATACGGTGTTAGTGTAAGGGGTAGTCGGACCCCTGGTAGTGAAGGAGCGGATTTTCCCCCCCTGAAGACGCCACAGTAGTATGGTGGCAAATTGTAAATGTTGATGGTAAAATGTTACCTGCCATAAACTGTTTCCCCACTAGCTGCCAGTGTAGAGCAGTGGTTCCCCTTGTAACAGTGGCAGGGAAGGAAGGGGCAGGGCAGCCTAGGTGGGGAAGGAAGGGTTCTGAATGCAGAGTCCAGTGTGCAGTGAGAGGCGAGCAAGCTCGGTCTGAGGTGACGGGGCAGAGTGTGGGAGTGAGACGAGGCAGTCAGCCTGAGTGAGTACTCTTGGCTAGAAAGCAGAGGAAACCCATGACAAAGAAGTGGAGAGGTGAGAACTTATCCAGAGCCGGTAGTGTGTGCTGGATCTGCCCTACAGTAAATCCGGGTTAGAGCGCAGCTACTAGGGGGTTAACGTATGTCCCCTGCAGGCAAAGGAAAGTGCCCGTAGAGAAAAAGGAAACCGTTTTTGTAGAAAAGGACCTGTAACTTGTAACGTACTAAAGTAAGCCTGCTGCAAACAAAAAGATGGAAGCTCTATACAATAAATTGGTGTTTAGTTTACCTGCTGTCTGTAACTGCCTCTTTCCTGTGTGTGAAAATGGAGCTGAAGAGCACAGAAAGAATGCTGACATGTATGTGCCCCATGCATCCACACTCTGCCCCAACAACACACCTGTCTTACTAGTGACGGCCGGGCCGGGGGTCAGCCTGCGGCCCACAAGGCGAGGGGACCCGACTGCACCCCCTGAGGCGCCCCCTGCCCCCGTTACATTAGTGCGCAGGTTGTATCAAAACGAATAGTAGAAAGGAAGAAGTTAAACACCACACTGCCGAACAGAGAGGGCTTCAAAAGTCTCATTGGAGACAAGAAGGGATTTATTCTATAAGTTTCGCAGCAAGAAGCTCCTTCAGGGGAGAGAGAGAAAAAGAAAAAAAAGACACAGATGTACATCCATTGTTTCCTAAAGAAGCTTTCTGCTGCGAAACATGTAGAAAAAAAAAAAAAAAAAATCACTTCTTGTCTTCAATGAACCTCTGAAGTCCTGTGTTTAACCCCTTCCTTTCCACCATTTATCCTTATCTATACGGAGGCTTCAGCGGGACACCAGCTGCCATGATAAGCCATCGCCTAGTGGGTATTGGGGGTCCACTCTGTCCCTCCATTACGCAAAGAACCCACTGATTTCTGAGAACTGTGTATTACTTATGTCCTCCTTTGGGGGGCGCTGCAGGACACCACCACTAGGTTTGCCCGATACTGATGATTCGCTAACAGTAGGGGGAACCTTTAAGAAAAAGTGGGGAACACCCCACAAGACCCTCCGTATACCGGGAACACCCCACAAGACCCGCCGTATACCGGGAACACCCCACAAGACCCTCCGTATACCGGGAACACCCCCACAAGACCCTCCGTATACCGGGAACACCCCCACAAGACCCTCCGTATACCGGGAACACCCCCACGAGACCCTCCGTATACCGGGAACACCCCCACGAGACCCTCCTTATACCGGGAACACCCCCACAAGACCCGCCGTATACCGGGAACACACCCACAAGACCCTCCGTATACCGGGAACACCCCCACAAGACCCTCCGTATACCGGGAACACCCCCACAAGACCCTCCGTATACCGGGAACACCCCCCACAAGACCCTCCGTATACCGGGAACACCCCCACAAGACCCTCCGTATACCGGGAACACCCCCACAAGACCCTCCGTATACCGGGAACATCCCCACAAGACCCGCCGTATACCGGGAACACCCCCACAAGACCCGCCGTATACCGGGAACACCCCCACAAGACCCGCCGTATACCGGGAACACACCCACAAGACCCTCCGTATACCGGGAACACCCCCACAAGACCCTCCATATACCGGGAACACCCCATAAGACCCTCCGTATACCGGGAACACCCCACAAATCTCAGAGTTCTGGTATTCTGTCTCAGACATTACTTCTAAGCATGGACAGGTGACCTCACATCTCACCACAATTGCCACCACATGAGGTTCTTCTCGTCACCTGTCGGTGATATTATGGGGGACGGAGACCCCGCTCTATCAGCCTCCGGTCAGCTGGCAGTGACACTGACCTGAGCTCTTCCATCTCCTTCTTCTTCTTCACCTCGTCCTTCTCCTTCTTCTTCATCTCCTGGATCTGCGCTTTCTTCTCGTTCCTCTCCTCCCGGTCTCGGGATTCCTTCTCTGCCGCCAGGTCCGGGAATCGCTCGTCTTTTGTTTTTTCCAACCGGTTCAGGATCTCGTTGACTTTCTTCTCGACGTTGATGCTCTTCACCTGAAACAGATGGAACGGGACGGAGGATTTGTCAGAGCCTCGTAGTAGAAGTCTGGAGATTTGTGGGGGGCTGGGTACTGAGACCCCCAGCAGTGGAGGAGGCGGTAGACACACTGCTGACACTCGGAGCAGTGTCCAGACTCTCAGACTTTCCACCCCGTACAGTGAAGTGGATGCAGCGGTGGTGGGACACAGAGAGCCGCATGCACCGACACTGATAACACAACCTGCCACCGCATTGTTTGCAATTCGCTCTCTTCCCGGTCAGACTGAACGCGGAGACGCCGAATCCGCTGACCCTGCACCAGCGGATCTACACCATCACCACGCAGGGTCAGGTGTCACTGTCTACCGCTCCTCAGCCCAAAGGGTACGACAGCCAGGAAACATGACGCACGCGGACAGACTGGCTCAGTGGCTCTTGTGCGCCATCTGCTGGACACATTACATTATAAAGACTTTCCAGAACAGAGATCGGGGCAGGGTCCCACGGGAGGTCGTTATCGAGGTCCCTGAAGTGGCGCTGCTGCAAAATCCACATGGGAGCCCGGCGTCCCCCCGTTCACTGCCCACGTCCACAGGGAGCCCGGCGTCCCCTCGTTCACTGCCCGCGTCCACAGGGAGCCCGGCGTCCCCTCGTTCACTGCCCGTGTCCACAGGGAGCCCGGCGTCCCCCCACTCACTGCCTGCGTCCACAGGGAGCACGGCGTCTGCGCCCCTCGCTCTCTGTCCCCCCCCTCCTCGTTCTCTGCCCCCTTCCCCTCGCTCTCTGCCCCCTTTCCCTCGCTCTCTGCCCCCTTTCCCTCGCTCTCTGCCCCCTTTCCCTCGCTCTCTGCCCCCTCTCCCTCGCTCTCTGCCCCCTTTCCCTCGCTCTCTGCCTCCCCCCTTGCTCTCTGCCCCCTTTTCCTCGCTCTCTGCCCCCCCACCTCTCGCTCTCTGCCCCCCCACCTCTCGCTCTCTGCCCCCCTCTCCTCGCTCTCTGCCCCCCTCTCCTCGCTCTCTGCCCCCTTTCCCTCGCTCTCTGCCCCCTTTCCCTCGCTCTCTGCCCCCTTTCCCTCGCTCTCTGCCCCCTTTCCCTCGCTCTCTGCCCCCTTTCCCTCGCTCTCTGCCCCCTTTCCCTCGCTCTCTGCCCCCTTTCCCTCGCTCTCTGCCCCCTTTCCCTCGCTCTCTGCCCCCTTTCCCTCGCTCTCTGCCCCCTTTCCCTCGCTCTCTGCCCCCTTTCCCTCGCTCTCTGCCCCCTTCCCCTCGCTCTCTGCCCCCTTCCCCTCGCTCTCTGCCCCCCCTCTTCTCGCTCTCTGCCCCCCCTCTTCTCGCTCTCTGCCCCCCCTCCTCTCGCTCTCTGCCCCCCCTCCTCTCGCTCTCTGCCCCCCCTCCTCTCGCTCTCTGCCCCCCCTCCTCTCGCTCTCTGCCCCCCCTCCTCTCGCTCTCTGCCCCCCCTCCTCTCGCTCTCTGCCCCCCCTCCTCTCGCTCTCTGCCCCCCCTCCTCTCGCTCTCTGCCCCCCCCTCCTCTCGCTATATTTGCACATCCAGTTCTGAGTATTTACATCTTTCTGCCGATGAAATCCGATCTGGCCGACGTCCATGTCTCCGGTCTTGCGCAGATTGCTCCACGCCGTGTACACCACATTGATGTTGTTCATTTTGCAGCCTGGAGGGAAAAGAAGGGAATTTTGTTACTTACCGTAAATTCCTTTTCTTCTAGCTCCTATTGGGAGACCCAGACGATTGGTGTATAGCACTGCCCTCCGGAGGCCACACAAAGCAATTACACTAAAAAGTGTAAGGCCCCTCCCCTTCTGGCTATACACCCCCAGTGGGATCACTGGCTCACCAGTTTTAGTGCAAAAGCAAGAAGGAGGAAAGCCAATAACTGGTTTAAACAAATTCACTCCGAAGATACGTCGGAGAACTGAAAACCATTCAACATGAACAACATGTGTACCCGAAAAACAACCAAAAATCCCGAAGGACAACAGGGCGGGTGCTGGGTCTCCCAATAGGAGCTAGAAGAAAAGGAATTTACGGTAAGTAACAAAATTCCCTTCTTCTTCGTCGCTCCATTGGGAGACCCAGACGATTGGGACGTCCAAAAGCTGTCCCTGGGTGGGTAAAGAAATACCTCATGTTAGAGCTGCAAAGACAGCCCTCCCCTACGGGGAGGCAACTGCCGCCTGCAGGACTCTTCTACCTAGGCTGGCGTCCGCCGAAGCATAGGTATGCACCTGATAATGTTTGGTGAAAGTGTGCAGACTCGACCAGGTGGCTGCCTGGCACACCTGTTGAGCCGTAGCCTGGTGTCGTAATGCCCAGGACGCACCCACGGCTCTGGTAGAATGGGCCTTCAGCCCTGATGGAACCGGAAGCCCAGCAGAACGGTAGGCTTCAAGAATTGGTTCTTTGATCCATCGAGCCAGGGTGGCTTTGGAAGCCTGCGACCCTTTGCGCTTACCAGCGACAAGGACAAAGAGTGCATCCGAGCGGCGCAGGGGCGCCGTGCGGGAAATGTAGATTCTGAGTGCTCTCACCAGATCCAACAAATGTAAATCCTTTTCATACCGATGAACTGCATGCGGATAAAAGGAAGGCAAGGAGATATCCTGATTAAGATGAAAAGAGGATACCACCTTAGGGAGAAACTCCTGAATGGGGCGCAGCACTACCTTGTCCTGGTGGAACACCAGGAAAGGAGCCTTGGATGACAGCGCTGCTAGTTCGGACACTCTCCGAAGAGACGTGACCGCTACCAGAAAGGCCACTTTCTGTGAGAGTCGAGAAAGTGACACATCCCTCAGAGGCTCGAAGGGCGGCTTCTGGAGAGCAACAAGGACCTTGTTTAGATCCCACGGATCTAACGGCCGCCTGTACGGAGGTACGATATGACAAACCCCCTGCAGGAACGTGCGCACCTGAGAAAGTCGTGCTAGACGCTTCTGAAAAAACACGGATAGTGCCGAGACTTGCCCTTTAAGGGAGCCGAGCGACAAGCCCTTTTCCAACCCAGATTGCAGGAAGGAAAGAAAGACAGGTAACGCGAATGGCCAGGGAGATACTCCTTGTGCAGAGCACCAGGATAAGAAAATCTTCCACGTTCTGTGGTAGATCTTAGCAGAAGTGGACTTCCTAGCCTGTCTCATGGTGGCCACGACCCCTTGGGATAATCCTGAAGACGCTAGGATCCAGGACTCAATGGCCACACAGTCAGGTTCAGGGCCGCAGAATTCCGATGGAAAAACGGCCCTTGGGACAGTAAGTCTGGACGGTCTGGTAGTGCCCACGGTTGGCCGACCGTGAGATGCCACAGATCCGGGTACCACGACCTCCTCGGCCAGTCTGGGGCGACGAGTATGACGCGGCCGCAATCGGATCTGATCTTGCGTAACACTCTGGGCAAGAGTGCCAGAGGTGGAAACACATAAGGGAGCCGGAACTGCGACCAATCTTGCACTAAGGCGTCTGCCGCCAGAGCTCTTTGATCGCGAGACCGCGCTATGAAGGTCGGGACCTTGTTGTTGTGCCGAGACGCCATTAGGTCGACGTCCGGCACACCCCAGCGGCGGCAGATTTCCTGAAACACGTCCGGGTGAAGGGACCATTCCCCTGCGTCCATGCCCTGGCGACTGAGGAAGTCTGCTTCCCAGTTTTCTACGCCCGGGATGTGAACTGCTGATATGGTGGATGCTCTTTCCTCTACCCACATCAGAATCCGCCTGACTTCCTGGAAGGCTTGCCGACTGCGTGTCCCTCCTTGGTGGTTGATGTATGCCACCGCTGTGGAGTTGTCCGACTGAATTCGGATCTGTTTTCCTTCCAGCCACTGCTGGAAGGCTAATAGGGCAAGATACACTGCCCTGATCTCCAGAACATTGATCTGAAGGGTGGATTCCTGCTGAGTCCACGTCCCTTGAGCCCTGTGGTGGAGAAAAACTGCTCCCCACCCTGACAGACTCGCGTCTGTCGTGACCACTGCCCAGGATGGGGGCAGGAATGATCTTCCCTGTGATAATGAGGTGGGAAGAAGCCACCATAGCAGAGAATCCTTGGCCGTCTGAGAAAGGGAGACTTTCCTGTCTAGGGAAGTTGTCTTCCCGTCCCATTGGCGGAGAATGTCCCATTGAAGTGGACGCAGATGAAACTGCGCGAACGGGACTGCCTCCATTGCTACCACCATCTTCCCTAGGAAGTGCATGAGGCGCCTTAAGGGGTGCGACTGACCCTGAAGGAGAGACTGCACCCCTGTCTGTAGAGACCGCTGCTTGTCCAGCGGAAGCTTCACTATCGCTGAGAGAGTGTGAAACTCCATGCCAAGATACGTTAGTGATTGAGTCGGTGCCAGGTTTGACTTTGAAAAGTTGATGATCCACCCGAAAGTCTGGAGAGTCTCCAGCGCAACATTCAGGCTGTGTTGGCATGCCTCTTGAGAGGGTGCTTTGACAAGTAGATCGTCCAAGTAAGGGATCACCGAATGTCCCTGAGAATGCAAGACTGCTACCACTGCCGCCATGACCTTGG
Organism: Anomaloglossus baeobatrachus; assembly: GCF_048569485.1. NCBI lineage: Eukaryota > Metazoa > Chordata > Amphibia > Anura > Aromobatidae > Anomaloglossus > Anomaloglossus baeobatrachus. The sequence goes on along the minus strand of NC_134355.1, from coordinate 686,990,725 downwards.
TGAAAACCCGTGGGGCTGTCGCCAGACCAAATGGCAGAGCTACGAACTGGAGATGTTCGTCTCCTATCACGAAACGTAGAAAACGTTGGTGCTCTGTAGCAATCGGCACGTGGAGATAAGCATCTTTGATGTCTATTGATGCAAGGAAATCTCCTTGAGACATTGAGGCAATGACAGAGCGGAGGGATTCCATCCGGAACCGTCTGGCGTTCACATGCTTGTTGAGCAGCTTTAGGTCCAGAACAGGACGGAACGAGCCGTCCTTTTTTTGGAACCACGAAGAGATTGGAGTAAAAACCTTGCACTTGTTCCTGCAGAGGAACAGGGATCACCACTCCTTCTGCTCTTAGTGAGCACACCGCCTGCAGAAGGGCATTTGCTCGGTCGGGATGTGGGGAGGTTCTGAAGAACCGAGGCGGAGGATGAGAACTGAATTCTATCCTGTACCCGTGAGACAAAATGTCTGCTACCCACCGGTCTTTGACCTGTGGCAGCCAAATGTCGCCAAAGCGGGAGAGCCTGCCACCGACCGAGGATGCGGAGGGATGAGGCCGAAAGTCATGAGGCAGCCGCCTTGGAAGCGGTTCCTCCGGTTGTTTTCTTGGGGCGTGAATGAGCCCGCCAGGAATCTGAGCTCCTTTGCTCCTTCTGAGTCCCTTTGGACGAGGAGAATTGGGTCTTGCTGGAGCCTCGAAAGGACCGAAACCTCGACTGCCACTTCCTCTGTTGAGGTTTGCTCGATCTGGGCTGGGGTAAGGAGGAGTCCTTACCCTTGGACTGTTTAATGATCTCAGCCAATTGCTCACCAAACAGTCTGTCTCCAGATAGTGGCAAGCTGGTTAAACATTTCTTGGAAGCAGAATCTGCTTTCCATTCCTTTAACCACAAGGCTCTGCGCAAAACCACAGAGTTGGCAGACGCCATTGAGGTACGGCTCGTAGAGTCCAGGACAGCGTTGATAGCGTAAGTCGCAAACGCAGACATTTGCGAGGTTAGGGACGCTACTCGCGGCACTGCTGGACGTATGATAGAGTCCACTTGTGCCAGGCCAGCTGAAATAGCTTGGAGTGCCCACACGGCCGCGAATGCTGGAGCAAACGACGCGCCGATAGCTTCATAGACAGACTTTAACCAAAGGTCCATCTGTCTGTCATTGGCATCTTTAAGTGAAGCCCCATCTTCCACTGCAACTAAGGATCTAGCCGCAAGCCTGGAGATTGGGGGGTCCACCTTTGGACACTGGGTCCAGCGTTTGACCACGTCAGGGGGAAAGGGATAACGTGTATCCTTAAGACGTTTGGAGAAACGCTTATCTGGATAAGCATGATGTTTCTGGACTGATTCTCTGAAGTCAGAGTGGTCCAGAAAAGTACTCAATTTACGCTTAGGATACCGGAACTGGAACTTCTCCTGCTGTGCAGCAGCCTCCTCTGCATAAGGGGCTGGGGGAGAAATATCCAACAGTCTATTGATGGCCGCTATAAGGTCATTTACCATAGCGTCACCATCAGGGGTATCTAGATTGAGAGCGGTGTCAGGATTAGATTCCTGATCACCCACCTCTGTCTCCTCATACAGAGCCTCGTCTCGCTGAGACCCTGACCAGTATGATGACGGCGAGGGTCTTTCCCAGCGAGCCCGCTTAGGCTGCCTGGGACTGTCATCCGAGTCAGAGTCTTCAGCCTGTGATGCCTGGGACCCCCTTGAAGTACGGATTAGTTCCAACTGAGGGGGACCGGGGAGCATAGACACAGCAGTGTCCATGGTCTGAGAAACTGGCCTGGACTGCAAGGTTTCCAGGATTTTTGTCATAGTCACAGACATCTTATCAGCAAAAACTGCAAATTCTGTCCCCGTCACCGGGGCAGGGTTCACAGGCGTCTCTGCCTGGGCCACTACCACCATAGACTCCGGCTGACGAAGTGGCACAGGGACCGAACATTGCACACAATGGGGGTCATTGGAACCTGCCGGTAGATTAGCCCCACATGCGGCACAAGCAGTGCATACCGCCTGTGCCTTGGCACCCTTGCGTTTTGCGGATGACATGTTGTTGTCTCCTCAGAGCAATGAGGGTATAAGCCAAGAAGCGACTGTACAGTGCAATATAAATATTTATGGTACAGAGAAAAAAATGCACCAAATAACACTGTGGCACTAGTGGGGCCAGCACTTATGTGCAGCTTACCGCCCGCATAAACGCGGGTGTGTGGTCGCCAGAGTCCCTTGTCTGAGTCCCCCAGAGCCTGTGTCCGTTCTCCAGCCAGACTGCATGCAGGAATGGCTGCCGGCGTCCTGTGGAGAGGGGCGGGCCCTGGGCGTGTTGAGACCAAGAGCGGGAAACTTGCGTCCCCACTGTGCCTAGTGAGAGGGCTGGAGCATGTAAATAAGGCTCCAGCCCTCGGCGCTGCCTATTGCACAGCGTCTCTCCCTTTCCCTGATTGACAGGGTGGGGGCGGGAACGAACCGTAACTAGGCCGCAAAAGCCGGGGACTAGATTTATGAGCGCTGCCGCCGTAAAAGCGCAGGCAGCGCGAGTCCCCGGCGCACTACAAGTCCCAGCGGCGCCGCCGCTCCCGGAGCGGCCGGCGCGGTAGTTCCCAAGACAAAAAATCACTCAGCTAAGCTGCAGTGACTCTAACCCGAGCGCGCAGCGCTAGTGCCCCCGGCGCACTAGCACACCCAGCGAGCCTGGAGTGTGCGTGGCCTGTCTGTGCGGGGACACAGAGTACCTGAACGTTGCAGGGCCTTGTCCCTGACTGTACTCAGCTCCTCCAGCAGGGTCTCTGGGTCTGTGGATGGAGCTCGGCCTCAGGGTTTGGGGGCCGGTAAGATCCCACTTCCACAGAGCCCCTCAGGGGGATGGGGAAGGAAAGCAGCATGTGGGCTCCAGCCTCCGTACCCGCAATGGGTACCTCAACCTTACAAACCGCAAGTGGGGTGAGAAGGGAGCATGCTGGGGGCCCTATATGGGCCCTCTTTTCTTCCATCCGATAGAGTCAGCAGCTACTGCTGACTAAACAGTGGAGCTATGCGTGGATGTCTGACCTCCTTCGCACAAAGCAGAAAACTGGTGAGCCAGTGATCCCACTGGGGGTGTATAGCCAGAAGGGGAGGGGCCTTACACTTTTTAGTGTAATTGCTTTGTGTGGCCTCCGGAGGGCAGTGCTATACACCAATCGTCTGGGTCTCCCAATGGAGCGCCGAAGAAAAACAAATTAAGAAACCCCAAAACATTACTGTTTCCCTGAAAATAAGACTTGACATGATTTCACAGGATTTTGGAATATGCTTGAAATATAAGCAGCACACTATGTGCTGGAGCGCTCCTTACTGTGCTCCACCACTAAGGTGTTTGGGTCATAGATCACACTGGGGGAGTGGGGGGTGGGGTCGGGAACCGATGTATCCGGAGGTGGATCACCCCAATATCAGACGCACCTTGGATGCTGTTGGCCTTCACCAGCTGGGCGCAGTCCGTCAGGACGTCTTTCGGGATATCGTCCATCGTCTGATCCTGAAACCAATGAACCACATTAATGACGAGGACGGCCGAGGAGAGAAGGGGCAAAGAGAAACACAAGACGGGCGCCCCGGAGTGTGCGCAGGAAATAATCACCTTGTGTAGCCGGAGATAGACATGAGCGGAGGAGAGTTTATCCACATGAAACCTGGAGAGACAAGACAGAAGGTATAGATCATACAGAGCACGGGGCGGCCGCTCTATGGAGGTTATATATCATACAGAGCACGGGGCGGCCTCTCTATGGAGGTTATATAATCATACAGAGCACGGGGCGGCCTCTTTATGGAGGTTATATATAACACAGAGCACGGGGAGGCCGCTCTATGGAGGTTATATATCATACAGAGCACGGGGCGGCCGCTCTATGGAGGTTATATATCATACAGAGCACGGGGCGGACGCTCTATGGAGGTTATATATCACACAGAGCACGGGGAGGTCGCTCTATGGAGGTTATATATCACACAGAGCACGGGGCGGACGCTCTATGGAGGTTATATATCACACAGAGCACGGGGCGGACGCTCTATGGAGGTTATATATCATACAGAGCACGGGGCGGCCACTCTATGGAGGGTATATATCACACAGAGCACGTGGCGGACGCTCTATGGAGGGTATATATCATACAGAGCACGGGGCGGCCGCTCTATGGAGGTTATATATCATACAGAGCACGGGGCGGCCGCTCTATGGAGGGTATATATCATACAGAGCACGGGGCGGCCGCTCTATGGAGGGTATATATCATACAGAGCACGGGGCGGCCGCTCTATGGAGGGTAAATATCATACAGAGCACGGGGCGGCCGCTCTATGGAGGTTATATATCATACAGAGCAC